>NW_027125172.1:375000-463299 GCF_022059095.1 Trypanosoma melophagium | reverse complement strand
CCATATAGAACTAATCTCCATACAGTGGTTTTGGTGTAGATGGCAGTTCACTTTTGTAGCGGGTAACTATCATCCCTAGTGCTTTCATAAGCTTATGTTCAAATCCAAGTGCATGCGCAATTTCATGCGCAGTCAAGCGAATATACATTCTTGTTGCGATGATCTCCTTTGGGAAGAACTTGATGGGGCAGACTTCGGTCTATTTTCTATATTCTGAGTGCAAATCTCAGCCTTTTTGTACACTTCTGAGAGACTCGCGAAAATCATAAAATCGACATCAGCAATACCCGGGATTTTACGCTTTAAGGGTTTAGTAAAGCACTCGCAATCACCTTCAAGAATGTTACTATCGCTTGAAATCCTTTGACTCTCCTCCACTCGTTTCACCTTAAGACGATCTGTGTGCAGTTTAATGGCATTAAGCAAGATATCCCTGAAAAGAATATTTTTCCTTTCTGCTGTCATCTCATTATCCCTATCGACCTTGCAGAGCATTCCAAACTCAGCAAGCTCTTCCTCAATCAAATCATCAATATCCAGAGTTGTATCTTGTCCATCCTCCTCTCCAAATTCACCATCAAGTTCTTTTTTAAGCTCTTCCTCAATATCATCACCTGATTCTTTTTTTTTTTTGCAGTACTTCACCGCAACCTCCACATATTTTGTATACACACCAATACGAATGGGTTTCCACTCGTCGCCACTCTTAGGGTCAACCTTACCATCAGCAGAGACGGTGTACGTCTGTAAAGCACTTTGTCCTTTCTGTGGTAATTGCCGTACAACAGCAGGAAAGCACCCGCAGGTGCAGTATAACAGGAGCAGTGCAATACACGGCAGGTGACGCATGAATTACTTCTCCATTTCTTAATGGTGTAAGAGTACTTGTGTGTTGCTATTCTAAGGTGTACGCAGTGCAAAGAAGGGAAAAGAGGAGGTGGGAAAGAATGAAAGGTAAGCATAAAGAAATATGAGATTAAGCAGAGAATCAAAGACATTTATACATTGACACATAGATAAGCTGATCTCTTCATATCTTTGTTTTCCCTTAGTTACCCCATTCTGCATTGCGTAAGGGAAAGAAAGCCCAAACAAATGGGGAGAATACAAAAAAGCACCTACTCATGAAAAAAAAAGTTCTGCAAAAAAAAATTCCAGGAGCTCAGAAAAAGGCCATTGAATTTTTTTCGAGCGGGACCCCAAACGAATGAACCGCTCGAGAAACAAAAAGAAAGAAAATTCCCCCGGACCCTCCGCAAGGGCCCGCCCCGCCCGACCGCCCCCCCTGTGATTACCGCTGGCCCTCTCCTTTTCGACTCTCCGGGCGCTCCGGGCCCCAGCAGGGTTTTCGCCGACCAAGGGCCCCGAGGCCCCGGGATTTTTTTTCTCGCTTTTTTTTCCTTTAGTTGTTTTGGGCGGGCGCCGCCCGCCCGGCAAAACTAAAAAAAATGGTTTTTTTTTTTTTGGCTGCTTGCGGGGTGGCATTATTTATTTCTACGCGCAATTTTTTGTTTTTCTTTGGTGATGCTTTTTCGTATTTCTACTATCGGTTGTCCGCTTTTTTTTTTGTTTTTATTTTTTATTGCCTTAATAAAGATAATAACAACAATAATAGACACAATATGAATCCTTTCGATGAGGAGGACCCTGAGAAGGTAATAGATGAAGGAACTGGACTGCAATTGGGGAGTGGGAGTCAGTATGCTGAAGATTCAATCTCACAGCTGCAGAATTTTGATGGCAACTCTTTGAGTTACTCTTGTAGTGATAGACGAGGATTATCCATCTTGCCTGACAGTGATGTCTCTTCAAAAGTTGACTCCAGAAAAAAAAAATTACCATCTGGGGTTAACCATGATGTACAGGAATTTTCATCTGAAAGAAGAAAGTATCGGGAAGAATTGGAAATGCTGCGAAAGCAATTATGTACATTACAACAGCGAATGAATGCTGAGGTCCACAATAGGAAAACTACGGAACAGAAGTTATCTCTCGCAGAGTCCACGGTTGCAAGACAAAAAAAAGAAATTATTTTGCTTCAAAGACAACTTCATTCCAGTAACAGTGAGGTTACAGAACGCAGGCTCGAGTCTGCCCTTCGAGAAGTAAACTTGTTGAAGGCCAAGTTAGAAGAAATGAATAGCAAGGCAAATATGTCTCCAGATGATACTGTTTTTGAACTTCAATCTATTATTGATAAACTCTCTGCTGAAAAAAATGATTTGGTAAACTGCTTGCGTAAACAAAATAAACTCATAGATGCTTTGAAACGTCAAAAGCTACACTTGGAAGCAACTGTACTAGTCGATCTTACGGAAAAGGATATTGAGAAATGTTTTGATTTGTTGCGTTAGGTATTTTAATTTTTCCCCATTGTAAAAAATTCATGATTTTGAAGCAAATTGGATATATATATATATATATATATGTTATTTATTATTATTATTATTATTATTATTATTATTATTATTATTATTATTATTATTTATTATAAAATTATTATCTCTCATTTATATTACTTATAAATGTCCGAAACCTTTTTTTTCTTCTTTTTGATGGTAGCTTTCTTCCGTAAACATGTCTTGTATAACTGGTGACGACACCGGTCTGGTAAAGGTTTGGGATATCTCAAAGAGCACAGGTGCCACGCTGAAATTCTCCTATGGAGAGCAAAACAGGCAGAGAGGAATAGCTGGTTTGTGTTGGGTGGATAGTGCAACAACCAAGGTTGCTATTTCTATGAAGGACGGAGTTTTATCTATTCTAGATATTGGCGAACATAATTTATGCACAACGAAAAATTTAGGAGTTTCCGCAGCTTTGCCCAACAGCCTTTCTTTTTTGCGAGAGAAATTTGTTATAGCTTCTATTGATGGAAAACTTTTGATCGCCGACTCGGAGTTAAATCACGAAAATACCTTTGAATGCAATGGCCCTGTTGAGGCATTTCATCTTCATCGGAAGTTCGGTATGGTGGCAATGGGTGGGAAAGAAAACGATCTTCGTGTATACGACCTTGCTGCTGAGGATATCCCAAGTCCCGTTTTTCGAGTGAAAAATGTGAGGGATCATGTTTTGGATGTTCCCTATCCTGTTTATTTAACTGGAGCATGCATTATTAATCCCTTTGTATTCTGTACCACTACAGCGTATCACCAAGTTCGTTTCTACGACCGTCGAAGTAGCGAAAGACCAGTACAAGAGTTTCAAATTGGTCGTGAAATTGAGCGCCGACCAACTACCCTAATGCAGTGGAATTGTAATAAGTTTTTGATTGGTGAGGCAAGTGGAGATATTCATTTGTACGACACAAGACGTGGTTTTACTTCAAGAGCCAAGTTACGTGGCGGTGTGGGAAGTGTGCGCAGCATGGCGAAGCATCCAGCAGGTCACCAGATCCTTGGTGTCGCTGGTTTAGATCGAAAAGCAAGGCTCTACCATGTTCCAAGTGGGAAACTTTTGTTATCGATGTATACGAAACAAAAGGCCACTAGTATTCTTTTTGATAAACAGTTGCCACTTGCCGATAACACGGCAGCTTTTAGTGGCATAACAAATTCTAAACAACCGAGTAAAACCGCCGCACTTGGCGATGAGGTATGGGATAATATGGATCCTGTGGTTGATGATATCAATGAGGGACAAATAAACATGAAAAAGACGTTTTAATAAGATCAAATTATAAGGTCTTTTCTTTTCTTTCGTACTAGGTATCATTTTCGACAGGAAAGTACGTTACTTTGTGTTTCTTGATATATATATATATATATATATGATGGTTAAATTTGGTTCTAATGATGATCCTTCTTTTTGACTTTTTTTTGATTTTATATTATCGGTTTATCTCGTAATAATAGGTATTACAGGTTATAATGGCGTCCTGCAGAACTGGGCGGCTTCCAATGCCGGATGATCCGCTTTTTAATCCCACATATATGCCCGGACTTCGATCATCGGCGCGTATTGCTGGTCTTGGACTTCTCGCAGTTATTTGGATCATGTATCAAAAACTTCAACACTCGCACCATTACGTTACGTATAAGGGACCCGATAATCCGTTTGCTCGTATTCGTCATCGTCGGTATCCTGGTGGAGCATTTGCGTTTGGTTGGGGTAACAATGGTTTGAATCGCGATTGTGGTTTGAAGGAGTGGGAGTGCTGGGCTGGTTACACTGGTAAAGAGTACACTTATTAGGAAATTGGTATACGATGGGTATGTTATTTATTTTATTTTACGGAGTAGGATATTTTATTTTAGTTTATTATTGAATAGGAAGAATAGTAGTTGTAGCTCTCTTGCGGTTTGGAGGAAGGAGACTTTTTTTTTTGTTCTTGTGTTGCTAGGTCCAAAAAGAATAACTGTGAATGATAATAATCCTCTTGTCTTTCTTGTTATGTTTTTTTTTTCCTTTTCAGTGTTATTATTATTATTATTATTATTATTATTATTATTATTATTAGAGTGTTAGTGTCTATAATAATATTAATTTGATCTTTAGGATATGGATTTTCGGCAATGCGAGAAACACGAAAGCGTTGCGTCAACGACGATTTGTTCTGAGAATGATTACTGGAGTGTTATTCGCAATTATGCCCGACGTATTCAGGAAGAGGATTGGAAGTACAGTGGCCCATCCGGATATTTTTCCCGTAGTAAAGATTACTATAACCCTCAATAAGTGAAAGAATATGTTGTATAATTAACCCTGACTCATAATTTATGCCAGCGACTCAAAGTTCTGTATACTACATGGCTTTAACTTTTTAAGAATCTCGATATGTATATTTTTTTTTCTCCCTTTATTTTCTTATTTATTTATTTCCGCATTATATTCATCCAAGGTGTATAGTTATGCGCACATGTATTGGCGATGGGGATGAAGATGATTGTCAACTTCCTCTTCTTCTTGGCGACTACATTAAATCCAATCCCTCTTCCGCACTTAGTGCACGGTGGGTGTACGATCTTCCTGACGAGGAACAAGGAAGTTGTATAGTGAAGATGATAGAAGAGGCAGTGTATCAAGAGACATGGATTTCATACTTTGATTATGCAGAAAAGAAGGGAATTGTTATTACTGATGAAGTGGCATTGGAGGCAATTCATAGTGTTGGCCTTGATCCTTTTAGTGCACCGTTATGGTTAAGGGTTATTCGTTTGATATCAGAAGAAGAAAAAAAAAGGGAGCTGTTTCAACTGGCTTTACGAATTCCTCTGTATCAACAAAACTTAGTATATAAAGACTACAGGAACTTTGAGTTAGAAGTAGCTAATCAAAAAGGACATACAACGCCAAATTTCATACCCCTTTCCGAGGTTGTACAATTTTCTGAAATACTTAAAACTGAACCCACATGGCCTGATCGTTTTGTGGATGTTAGAATGATTAAAGCTTCCCGCAAAGATGCTCTTTGTGCACAATGGAATAATTTACTGCGATCAATGATGGATTACTCTGTTGAGTGTTCTATATCGCAAGATCTTAAATTACGACGAATTGAATTGGCATTTCGACAGTTATGTACTCAATTTGCACAAGAAGATGTATGTTGGTATGCTTACGCATCTTTTGTTGCAGTACATTTAAAAGATGAAATACAAGCACGAGATATACTTGAAAAAGGATTGAGTTGTATTGGTAATCATTCTATTGCTCTTAGATCTTTAGAGGCGTTATTATCTAAACCTGAATTTGGATTGAATACTGTTTCAAAGCAAATTGTAAAAGATGGAATTTTTGAGCAACGATTATACGCCAATGCTGCAAAGGATTCATTGCAAAACAGAAAACGGTTTAGGGATGTTGGAAAAAATGCAGCTGCCAATAGTGTGAGAGATTGGAGAATTTATCAGCAATGGGCTTCAGCGGAGCAGTGTATTACACAAGATTTTCAAATGGCTTCCAAGGTGTATGAGCGTGGAGTTTCTTGTGTTATAAAGTCCTTAAAAGATGCTGTATTATTATCTGATAAAGCTATAAAGTATCATCTCTGGCGACATGATGAGCGTGAGGCTCTTGGATATGCTGAGCGGCAGCTGGAGTTACTCTCATCTTCGTTGCATGATGGATTAGTGCGGGCCAGCTGGAACAATCTGGTAAATGTTGAATCACTTTTAGGATTACCATCTTTACCGAAAACATTGAAAAGACGGACAGAACGCTATAATGAACTTCCCCATATATCAATTATCAATAGGTACCGTGTGGGCAATTATCTTCCGTGTTCTGATGAGGATATTGATTGGCTAGAATTTGTTGATGACTTTACAAAAGCTCGCAAGGAGGAGCAAGAACCTATTTTCGAATCTCATGCTCCCTTGAAGAATGCTTCTATTTCAGGAGGATGTGTTAAATCAATTAATACCCATGTTTCTCAACCTGAGATACCTCTTTGGAGCGCTCTTGAAGTGGCTTCAAATCGCGAACACTCTTCTTCTATACAAGATGCTGATGAGGTCGTAGGACCTCGAACTTTTCGTGGAAGACTTGTATACAAGTTACAAATTGATGATAAAACTGATGCTAGAATAAAAAGAGAGGAGAGAATACGAAAAGAAATGGAAGGTAATGAAGAACATGATAAAACGTTGGGAAGTGCCCATAATGCTCTCAACGTTCTTGTGGAGAAAATAAGTGCGAGAAAATGGAATCCAACTCAGTTGAGAATATGCAGAAATCTCAGCGTTGATTGGCTTATGAACACACTTACAATGGGTGAGTTGGATCTTGTGAAAAAGCGGAGGTAGTTCTCGCTGGTAAAACGAATTCAGCTTGGTCTTTCTGTTTTGTTTTTTTCACTTTTTTTTCTCACTTGTGCACTTGTATTTGTTTCTTTGTGTGTTTTTTCTTAATCTTTTATGGGACTACCTAAAGGTGTGAATGGTCATGGCACAGTTAATTCTTTTTTTTTGTTTTTTTCTTAGTTTATTCCCCCCTCTCTCTCTCTCTATCTCCATATATATATATTGGCTTTGTATTATCTCATAGTGTTTTCTTCTACTTAGTTTTTGTTTTTGTTTGCCTAGCAAGATTGATTTTGTATTGCTAAAAATATGCAAAATGAGACTCTCCGTGTTTTAGGAAGTAACCCGTTTGAAGATATAACGGCCAAAACGCGCCTACGACAACTTTTACAAACACATCAGGGTAGAGATAAATTGTTTAAAGTTGTTCAATACTTTCTTAGGGTAAAACTATGGATGAGTTCGGTAAATTACAATCTTGACTATGTTCCTGGTGCGGAGTTTACTGCCGTTGAAAGAAATTTAATGACAATTGTGAACACTCGAAGGCTTTTTCGAGTGGGACGTTTTGTTGGAGAATTCGTAAGGATGAGATTAACTTTAATTAAGTGCTCGGAATTAGTGTACATTCCTGTCAATGGTGGACAATGGATTGCCCTTTTTATCCAATGTCAAATGATTTGTGATATGATTGCCCGAGCACTCATGTGTGTTAAGTCTTTGTGCGAGGATTTTGCTTTCCTTGCGCAAAAGGGTTTCTTTAACAGTCAAGTGTCCGATCAGCTTATTAGTTTAGCTGTCCGCTGCACGCTTCCTGTTTTGCTTATTGATTTGTTCTTGAATACACTTCGTCTCTTGCAGGGAATGTTAGATGCGTCACGGCAGCCAACAGAAACGGAATTCTTGTTATCTAAGGATTCCTTCTCTCTATTATCCAGATATGATCGTGTTGATAAGCTACGACGACGAATGACTAAACCAAATCCTGTAAATAAAACGAAGGAAAAGAAAAATGAATCCCAGATTGTAGAAGAAAAGGAAGAAGAAGGGGAAACAAATGATGTCTTGGTGAGCTCCTATCAGGAACTATTATGGAAGGATTTTGAGCTGCATTGGATTTTTGTGACCGAGTTAAAGTTGCTACTTGACCTTTTTGTTGCCACATCAAATCTGAGACGATGGGACAGTGTCCGTGGCCTCGTCAGTATAGCAGGTCTATTCTCTGGACTTTTGTCCGTTTATCGGGTTTGGACCTACGGACGCTAACTTCATGGATAGAAGACACCAGAAGCAACCAAAGATTGTAATTATTTATTGAGTCTCAACTTGTTTCATCTTCGTTCTTTTTCTCCTAAGATAACTAATATGTCGTACAAAAGAAATTTCCCACTATATATATATATATATATATATTTGTTTTTCTTTTTTTTTTCTCTCTTGATGTTTTTTTTTTATTTTTGTTGCAGACCCTTTTCTCACTTTTTACTTATTGCTTGTCACTTTTCTCTTTTGCTTTTATTTATTTTTATTTTTTTTAAGAAGCAATGAGTTCTAAAAGGACACCTGCCCGTGGCGCCTCCACCGCTATGCTCCCAGCATTGCACAACAAACGGGACGAGGGTGATTGGAAAAGCAATATGAAGTTTTTCAGGGAAGAAGTCCAGCGACTAAAGGAAGAGGGCGATAGTCTAAGGTCAACCAACAATGATCTGACGTTGCTTCTGCATAGGGTTTCCGAAAAAATGGAATTACTGAGTGACGAGCATCAGTTTTCTCTTCGCGTCACACTAACAGTATTGGATGAAGAGCGACAAAAAGTGATAAATGCCGAGAAGGAAAAAGAAGAATTGCTGCAAAAGCTAAGAGAAACTGAAGAAAGGTGTGCCTTACAGGGAATTGAAATAAGTCGACTTGCTGCAGTTATAGAGGAAGAGCAATCTAAAAATAGTTCTATTTTGATGCTACAAGAGAAGTTACTGGCGGAGAAGGATGCCAAGTTTCAGTTGGAGCTTGACCTTCGGGATAAACGTCTAGAGGAAATAAAGCACCACCTGAGGCAAAAAGTCGAAGGACACGAGGCGACGCTTGTCGCCAACAATAAATTAGCAGAAGAAGAGAGACTTCAATGGGAAAAACAACAAACAGCCTACGAGGAGGAGATATCCCGTCTTCAACGCCAGGTAAAAAGAAGAGGACGTGCACATCGCCAATCACCAGAACCAGAAACAGAAACAGAAAATACTGATATTCAGGTCGAGGTCGAGAAACCTTTCTGTTCGCCTGTATCCTTTTCTGAAGTTGTCAATCAAGCGGTCACAAGAAACGCCTCTAAGAAGAGTCGATTAGAGGCAGCTCGGCAACAACGAAGAGTTTTTGAACGACGTAGAGAGAATGTTACACTTATTTCGCTTACCAAGCTGAATGACCTTAAAGAAAACCTCCGTCTCTAGAGTACTTTCTTTTTCCTTTTTTATTGTTAGATGCAATGTTTTTTACTCCACCGTTTTTTTTTTTTTTGTTGTTGCTTACCTCTCCTATAAGCGTTGTGCCTTCACAGAGACAGATTAGTAAAATGTTTCCCCCATCTGTGTTAATCAGTGATGTGAATTATGATATTTGAGGTGATTTTCTATTCAATATATTCTATAGTTATTTATTATTTATTTATTTTTGCTTTTTAAATTTCTTTCTTGATATCTCCCTCTCTCCCTGTAATATATTAGAGGTATTGAAGAATAGAATAAAAAAAATGTTTAGTTTTCCTGTGGTTACTGCTATTGTGTTGATCATAGCAGTTTTCATACAGTGGCAGAGAAAAACAGCCGCAAGTCATCCACGGGTTCTTGGAGATGTTCTCTTTGTCTTTGCCCACCCAGATGACGAGGCTATGTTCTTTTCCCCTATGCTTGAATATTTGAGACGCAATGGTGTGAAGGTGCATTTTCTTTGTCTTTCAAATGGAAACTTTGAAGGTCTTGGTGCTGCTCGCGAAAAAGAGCTTCAACTTAGTGCCCAATGCTTCGGAGTTCACAGAAACAATGTCAGAATTGTCAATCATCCACTGTTACAAGATGGAATGAATAAATATTGGGATGCTGATCTCATTCGTCAAGAAGTGGTTTCCTATCTCGAGAAGGCAAAAAATGTTCGTACAGTTGTTACTTTTGATAAAAAGGGAGTATCATCACATCCAAACCACATAGCCGTGTATAATGGTGTTGCCTCAGTAAAGGAAAATATGCCTCCTGGAATAGTGTTTCTAAGTTTATATACTAGAAACTTGTTGGGGAAATATAGTGGAATGTTAGCTGCTGTTAAGTATGTATTTTTTTCCCCCTTGGAAGAAGGTCACCATCGGTTTGTTATCCTTATTCCTCCTGCATCCTTACTTGCGAGTCTTCGTGCAATGAGAATGCACAAGACACAATTAGTTTGGTTTCGCTATCTCTTTCTTCTGTTTTCTTCCTACACATATATCAACGAGATGGAAGAGCTAAAAGGAAACTAAATTATTATCTTTCTAAATATTGGAGTGTTAATTATCATTATCATTATTATTATTAAGGGTGAACGTGTAAGTAGCATCATCCGCATCGTGATGTACTGAGTAGACAAATATTTTGATAAATCGCTGGTTTTATTTAAAAAAATCTGTATACTTTATTATTATCATTTATTTATTTATTTCTTTTTACGTTTAAGGTGTCCAGGAGAGTGGGAATGAAGAAAAGTGGATTCAAACCGCCACCTAACTGGGTCAAGTTGTATGCGAAGGTGAAGGGAATTCGAAAGGAACTCGTGGCTCCAGTAGACACAGTGGGGTGCTCAAAACTCTTCGATAACTCCGCATCAATTGAAACGAAAAGATATCATATTCTGCTGGCTTTGATGCTCAGCGCTCAGACAAAGGACCATGTTACTGCAGCAGCAATGCATTCGCTTATTCAACACGGCTGTACACCGGAGGCAATATCAGAAATGTCTGAAAAAAAACTTGATGGATTCATCTCCAAAGTGGGGTTTCATAACATGAAGGCAAAACATATTAAAGAGGCAACTGACAAAATACTTAAACTGCACCATGGTGAAGTGCCTCGGTCGTATGATGACCTTATTGCTCTACCAGGTATTGGCCCCAAGATGGCATTTCTTTTCCTTCAAGAAGCTGATGGTGTGATACTTGGTATAGGTGTGGATACTCATGTTCATCGCATAGCGCAGCGATTTCAGTGGGTGCCACCGACAGTGAAAACTCCAGAAGACACACGTAAAATTCTTGAATCATGGCTTCCTCAAGAGTATTGGGGTGAGATAAATGGATTATTGGTGGGGTTAGGTCAAACTATATGTTCTCCACGTTTTCCCCGTTGCTTAGAGTGCCCAGCGAACACATTGTGCCCAAATGCCTTTAAAGAAGTCAAAGAGAGTGAAAAACGTGAGAGGATGATTGATATTGAAGACGTTGCTACATTGCGAAAAACAGGCAAGCGCCGTACACATCGCTGATGTCTTTCTCATCCTATAACCCAATATATATATATATATATCTATATATATCCTTTTTTCATTGGAAGGGAATGTTTATGTTATCATAGAGAGAAGGATATAATGGCTAGAATATTATTTATAACCTTTGCTTTTTTGATATTTACCTTTGATTGATATTAATGGATAAAAGGGAAGCAAGACAAGAAAAACAAAAAAAGGAAGAAAAAAAGACAAACAAGTACCACAAGAGAAAATGTCCTTCGAGTCTCCGTATAACCGCAATGTGTACATTGCCAGTCTTCCGGCAAATTACACTGATGAGGAGCTCCGTGCTTTGTTCTCACCCTATGGAAAGATTCTCTCTACGGCTCTTGTGAGGGACAAGAACACAGGACTATGTAAGGGTTACGCCTTTGTTCTCATGGAAAGATATCAAGATGCGTACAATGCTGTTATTGCTCTTCAGGGTCACAGTATTGCTAATGTCCGTGTACAAGTGCGACTGGCCCGAGCAGAAGCATCCGCAAAAAAGGTATATCCTCTTCTTTGTCAGCAGGCGATGATTTGCGATGTCGCACCTTCAGCACTTGTTTTCGTGTATCCGCAGCCCTTTGTCATGACTCAATGAGTAAGGGACTGCAAGAATCACGCAATGCTTCTATTAAATATCACTTTGCTTTCATGTGATTCTGCTTTTTGTTTCATTTTTATCTTTTTATGATATTTAAATTATTTACAAACTTACAAAATCCAACTTCTTTAAAAACAACAGCCAACATTACCAACGTTCAACGGTAATTGCAAATACAGAGTGTAAAAACAATGTCTTTGTGTAGCCGATAGCTTTTTTATTGATTTTACGTTCTCTCTGAGGAGACGGCATAGGGGGAAAAAAAAAATACACTACTAACAAAAAACAATGAGAAAATATGGGTAGGGGAAAAGCAGGTAGATACCAAACTATAACAAGATAACCTTATAGGATCAGGAAAAAAAAAGAAATGCACCAAAAAGTGATTTGTGTGTGATAAAATGAAAAGGAAAGAAATAAAATTATTTATTATTATTATTATTATTATTATTATTATTATTATTATTATTATTATTATTATTAGTAGTAGTAGTAGTAGTAGTAGTAGTAGTAGTAGTAGTAGTAGTAGTATTGTGGTTATTTTCATTTCTCCTTTTGTCTGAAATTCTTTCCTCACACACTTATTATATCCTTGCTTTCTGCTCTTTTATTTTTTTTTTCTTTTCCTTTTTCTCTTGCCTGTTGCTATAACTTTACTTGTGCATTTGACCAGAGTTCTCACACGTATGGGCCCAAACCGGCAACGTAAGGCGAGGGATTCCGTTCGCGGCAGGGGGCGGGGTGGACGTGGACGTGGACGTGGGGCCCCGTCGCAGTTGATACCACCTTCCATGCTTTCTCGTGCCGGAAAAGAAATGATAATTGACGTTCTTCACCACGCAGCGACTGGAGGGGCAGTTCCAGTTCCCGAGAAGCACTTTGATCCGAACTCAGGCTCAGGCATAACATTTCAACGTAACTCACCATTAACACCTTTAGAAATTTTACAGAGGCTGTACGAAGGACTCGGGTTCCCACCAGATCTCGTCACACAGTATTTGACAGAATCAGTAGAGGAGTCTAAAATGCCATCCTTTAATTCCATAACAGAGTTGCTTCTCGAAGATGGTTCCTATCAGTCGTTTTTAGTTAACAGCTGCTTTGAACTATTTTCTTATATGCTTTGGTACAGCCGTGATGAAGTGGAGGTGAAGGTGACAGCTGAGGAAGGTGACCTTATACTTGAAGAAGAACTTGAGACGATACGATGTTTGTTTGAAGAAAGTTTTTTAGGCCTAAAGAATTTTGATGATAATGACCTCAACGATCGTGAGCTTTTGTTTTCCTTTCGTATGGAGAGTGGAAAAGATGTGGTAGTTTGTGTTCGAATTCCAGACCACTATCCTGCTGATCCTCCTCTTATTTTTATTCAACCTCGTAGACGACAGGAGAGAGGACTTCCACTTTTGTCTGTTCTTTCTCTAGACACAAAAGAATTATCTGCAATTGCACGTCGATCTGTCTTTGATGCTTCTATTGAAGCAATAAATGGACTCATAGGTGAAGGTTGTCTGGTGGTCTTGCTTTCTTCTATTCACGGAACTATATCATCTATTAATGACTTATCCAAGCCTACTATAGCGGTAAATTCTGTGTCAGAACAGCAAGACGTTAGTGAAGAAAAATCTGTTATGAAGGCACAGAGAGAGGCCTTTGCAGGTGTTCTAACCGCTGCTCAAGGAACTTCTTCATCCTCTGATGGAGAATCTCTCTTAACATCTTCTATGCCAGAGAAAGTTGAGTTTAACACAGTAAATTGTACTGAACAAGAAAAAGATCATGTTAGACTGGAATATTTAAGAAGTAACAAAGAACTAGATGTTCAACTCATGAATGAGTGGGAAACTCTCAAAAACAGAGGAACAATGAAAAACTCTCGGGAACAATTACCTGCCTTTAAAGTTCGTGAAGAACTTCGTAAAGCAATTTCAAATAATCAAATTCTTGTCATTGGAGGTGAAACAGGAAGTGGTAAGACTACACAAATACCGCAATTTTTGTATGAATTTATGTGTGAGGAAGGTAGGGGAAGTTCAGCAAATATATTGTGTACTCAACCAAGGAGACTAGCTGCAGTGTCTGTGGCTCTTCGAGTTGCTGAAGAGCGTGATGAAGCAGTAGGTGGTGTGGTTGGTTATACAATTCGCCTGGAAAATTGTGTATCACGACGTACACAAATTACATACTGTACCACAGGTATCGTTTTGCGACGTCTTCAGGTGGAAAAATTTTTAGGAAGTGTCAGCCATATAGTTGTAGATGAAATCCATGAACGTGGAGTAGACACAGATTTCTTGCTTATTTTGATTCGTGACCTTATTAAGCGGCGTAAAGATCTTAAAGTTGTTCTCATGAGTGCAACAATGGATTCTGAGTTATTCGCACGATATTTTGGAGGAGCTCCTGTTATTTCAATTCGAGGTCGTACTTACCCTGTAGAGGTATTTCATTTAGAAGATATTATTCCTATGGTAGGTTATACCCTTGAAGATGGATCTCCATACGCAAAATGGGATGTGAGAAAGGAGGAACGTCGTCGTAATACACGAAAAAATGCAATAAATATCAATCTTGAAGAAGTTGAGGATGTGTTAGAGATGGATGCCCAAGATCGAATTCTTGTTAACCAATTAAATGCATCGCCTAAGACTACTGAAATAATATCTAGGATGAACCTTGATATCATAAACTATGAACTTATTGAGTATATAGTTTTGTATATTGATGAGGTTATGAAAGTGGATGGTGCAATTTTAATTTTTCTTCCTGGAATGGCGGAAATGATGCGTTGTATGGATCAATTAAAGTTAAACCCTAAATTAAATAAAACTTGTTTGATCTATAACCTTCATAGTTCTTTGGGTTCTTCAGAGCAGCAGGGTGTATTTAAGCGTCCACCAAAAGGAAAACGAAAAGTAGTTATTGGAACAAATATTATGGAGACGTCTATCACTATTGACGATGCAGTATTCGTTATTGATAGTGGTAAAGCCAAAGAAAATCGTTACGATGCTAGAAGGAGTTTGTCCCAGTTAGTAACAGTAAATGTTTCAAAGGCGAATTGCCGTCAACGTCAGGGTCGTGCTGGTCGCGTAAAAGAGGGATTTTGCTTTCGATTATTTAGTACTGCTCAATTTGAGGCACTTGAGGATCATCAACTATGTGAAATGCATCGTGTTCCTCTTGAAAGTCTTGTCTTGCAAATTTACTCACTTAATTTGGGAGACGAAGTGGAATATCTTCAAAAAGCTCTTTCACCACCTGAGGAACGTGCAGTGCGAAGTAGTGTTAAGGCTTTAACAACTATTGGTGCATTAACGCTAGACAAACGCTTGACATCTCTTGGACTTCACTTGGCGAACCTACCATTGGATGTGCGTATAGGAAAAATGATTATTCATGGAGCAATTTTGCACTGTGTAGACCCAGTCTTGACGATAGCAGCATGTTTGGCTGTAAGAAGTCCTTTTTTATCTTCAATGGAATATCAGGTTGAGGTTGAGGGAATTCGAAGAGCACTTGCTGGAGAACATATGTCAGATCATTTAGTGTCATGGTTTGCATATGCCCACTGGCTTGCGACACAACACAAAGAAGGTTCTGCCGCTGCGAAGCAAAATTGTAATAGGTATTACCTTTCTCTAGCGACATTGAAGCAAATTCAAGCTACTAAGCAACAATATGAGAGGTATTTATTTGAGGCTGGATTTATTGAGGAGAAACCTCAACGATCATCGCATGGTCGTTTTCTTTATGATCCTGTTGTAACACTTGAGGATTGTGTATATGAGTCTGGTGGGGTACGCTTTAATGAGAATTCTGGTAGCATAAAGTGCATTCTTTCATGTATTGTTGCTGGTCTTTACCCGAATGTGGCTCAAGTGAAACCGAACACTCACAAAAAGAGTTCTGGTATAGTGAATCTCACGACCTTTGATGGATCTGATGTTTTGATTCATCCATCTAGTGTTATTGGGAAGGAAAAGCACTTCACCTCCCCCCTTCTTGTATATGTGGACAAGGTCAAGACGTCTGCCACCTTTTTGCGGGATGTGTCAGTGGTGTCGCCCCTTCACATCATTCTCTTCAGTGGTGGAGGCCTCGAGTACCTGCCGGCGCACGGCGAGTTGGTGGTGGACTCGGCGGCCGCCTTCACGTGCCCGCGGGAGGACGCGCTGCTGCTGCGGCACCTGAAGGACCAACTCGACTCGGCCCTCCGCGTGCGGATCAACGACCCGGCAGGGGGAGCCGCGGCCGGCGCGGTGGTCCTGCGGGCGATCCTCCGCCTCCTCCGCGACGGACCGCCGGCCGCCGTCACTGTCGTGGACCCCCGCCGGCGGATCGCCTCCCGCCCGCCCCCCACCGCCCCCCTCGCCCCACCGGATACCCCAGCCGCCCCCGCACAGGGAAGGCGGACCTGCTTCTTCTGCAGCAGCGAGGAGCACGTTGAGCGGGCATGCCCGCGGAAAACAGCCGCAATGAAGGGAGGCCCAACAACACGCTGCTTCGTCTGCGGCGAGTGGCATCACCCAACAGAATGCACTTGCGTTGCCACCATTTCATAAAAAAAGAAGAAAGGATGAACAGAGTCAGAAGTGCTGAAACCACCAAGGTGCAAAACAGAAGGAGAGAAATATATATATATATATATATATAACTGTGAAAGAATAATGCCTTGAAGTGGGATGTGTTAATTTCTTTATACACTATTATTATTAGTATTATTATTATTATTATTATTTGTTGTTGTTGTTTTCCGTTTTTGGTTCCTTTGGTTTGACTGTTTCACTACTACATTCCTGTTTTTGATTTTCTTTCATTCTTTTTTTTTTAATATCTTTACTAGAATTGACAAGTAAGTCAGGTGAGCAACGAAGCAGTTTTGCATTGTTTTATTATTATTATTATTATTATTATTATTATTATTATTATTATTATTATTATTATTATTATTATTATTATTATTAATCGCTTTAAAGAAAAGCGAAATTTGAAAAGTTTATATATACATTTTTTTAAAGTGATTTCGCTACATTATGGAGAGTAAAGCAACAGTGGATCCATCAGAGTTTGGACGTAATGTATATGTGGCCAGTCTTCCTATTAGTTTCGATGATGAACAGTTATTTAGTCTTTTTGCGCCATATGGTTCTATTAGCTCTGCAAGGATTATGCGAAAAAAAGGAACGCGAGAGTCAAAAGGATACGGCTTTGTTTTGTACAAAAATCCACGTTCTGCTGAACTGGCCATATCAAGTCTTGTTGGGCATGTAATAGATGGAAACAAAATACAGGTCCGCCTAGCACATCCCGATGCTTCCATTGCATATACAGGTCATAGAGGATCGAAAAGTAATACCTCTACACCAGGCAACCGTACTTTGCAGGTATCAGGATCTTCACCCCAACCACCCTCACCGACATCAACACCGTCTCACACGATGCTATCGCAGTGTACAGATCCTTCTATGATGATGGCCGCATACCCTCTCTCCGCGATTTACCCAACGATGTACCCACCTGTCATTTCTTCTATTATGAGCAACTCCTCAGCATCTGCTGTGCCTAGTGTTTATCCACCTCAAGTAATGTTAGTTCCCCAATTTAATTCAACTATGCAGCAGATGACAACCCAGCCAACATTTTACATGGTGGTTCCGGAAAATGGAACATCAAACCCTGCTCTCGTGTAATAAAAATTATATGAATTACTCTGTTTTTATGTACTTTTTATGTATTTATGTGTATATGCGTATGTAAATCTATGTATACCTTCAGTAGAAGGTTGTAAAGATTTTCCTCCTTTTTTTTCATTTTCTTACATATCACGTTAAAAAGGAAATGACACTGGTTAATCAATAAAGAAGTGTATTTCCTTTTTTTTCTTGTAAGAAAACGATTGACCTAAACTGGAACCCCTCATTATCTCACCATTACAATTTGAGTGAAGGTTGTAAAGAAAAAAAAAGAAAGGAACAGGAAAACATGAAATAAAGAGGCGCGAGAATAATAAGTACTTGCAGACCAGCGAGGACACCAAAGACAAGAAAATAAGAGGGAAATTGAAGCAAAATATAGCCATGAATTTCCTCTTATTTCTTTATGTCTCTTTATTACATGTTTTTGAGTGACTTCTTCTTTTTCTTTTTTAAATGCTTGTTTTGCTTCTATATACATCATACATATACACCCCTACCCTTCCCACACAAGCACATACATACACACACGCTCTCTCCCTTTTTTTTAAATTCCCGCTCACCGAAAAATGGGTTGAATCAATGTTTTCCTCTTTTTTTACGCAGGCGCACTATTTGTGGATCTGATGTCATCGCCAAATGACTGAATCTTCGTTCTTTGTTTTAAGGGCTAACTAGCGGTTAAAAAAATAGAAAAAAAAACGATATTCAGTGTTGTTGTTGTAAGATTATGAATAAAAGGATGGCATTGATCTTTCTGATAAGACGAAAACGCATGTCTTTACTTTTAATCTTTAATTCCTCAGGAGTCAAAGAGAAAAAAAAAACATATTGAGTCACAAGAGAACAGAAAAAAAAAGAGGGGAACAAAGTTTAGTACACGTATTAACACACGCATGACCCGTGGTGTTTGTGATTATGGACAAATAGATTATCTGCGTGCATATAAGATGAACTAAACGAATAATTTGTGATGTTTCATTTTTTTTTTTTTCTGTTTCACCATTTTCTTTCAAGTTCTTTTTTTTTTTCTTCGCATGGTTTCGGTGGAACAGTCAGTGGAGAACAATGTAAAGTTCTGTGTTAAGACAGAGAATAAACACCACGTTTGAGTGGGGAGTTAATGCTTTTTTTTTCCCCTCTCTGGGCGTCTTGTGTGCATCCGTCTTCCATATATAAGGTGCACCTCATGCACACCGTCAAAAAAAAAAGAAAAAGGTGAATAGAAATCAAATAACAAAAACAAGATCAACAAAGGTGGAACAAAAGCAACTTATAAAAGAGAAAAGAAATACATTAAAAAAACGTAAGAAGAAAAGTAAAGAAAATGAAAGAAAAAGGCAATAATCATTTCATGCTATTTTCAGCAGAAAAAAAAAATGCTGCTAATTGAATCCCTTATATTTTGCATGTGATTTATGCTTCTCTTTTAAATATTGTCCGTCTGTTTTTTTTTTTTTTTTTGTTTTTTTATGCTACACAGCCTCGTATTACCTCCCATTGTAACTTACCATGGTACAACATGAAGTCATTTTTTAATTTTCGAATTTTATACCTCATTTGTACGTTCTCACTTTTTTGCTTCATACTTTTCTTCTCATGCCCCCTTTTTACCCCACTAGGGTTGGCGAGAAATGGAACTTTTCTCAAAGAAAAAAAAAGAGAATCGAAATACTCTTTACGATGCTTGACAATTTAATTAGACATTTCTGTGCTACAGCAGAGCGTCAGCATGTCATATGACCCCTTCAAATAATCGTTTTGAGAATTCTGAAGGGATGATAGAAGAGTAAAAGAGTACATTAATGTTATTGTTCTTTATCACTATCTTCAGCCATGCCAAAATGTTGTTCTCTGAGTCATAATGTTTTCCAATAGGAAAAAAAAATTAAGGCAGCGAAGTGAAGAAGTACTCGAGGGTTGTGCTTGTTATAAACATATATATGTCTATATATGTATGTATATATATATATATATATATATATATATATGTATTTATTTATTTATTTATTTAATTTATATTTATATTTATATTTATATTTATGTTTATACTTATATTGTCCTAGATTATATTATATTATATCACGGGGATGGACGCACGAGCGTTCCCTTCTTTTTTTCTCTACCTTTTATCCTTCCCACTTTTTTTTCTTTTTCATTCCTTGTTACCTTTTGGTTTCGTCGTCTTCTTTGTACGAGGTGCCAAGCACAGAAGTGCAATAATATGTTGAGAAAGAAATGTAGTCGATGACACCTGAAAAGAAAGAGGGGACGGAAGAGAATGCTTTCAATAAAACCTTACTCTTTATGTACAATTGGATGAACACTGGGTTAGTGCAAAAAGGTGTTTTATTGATTGAAAGAAAATCCCGTGTGCTATTTTATAGACTCTTATTTATGAAAAAACGCATGATTTTTTTTTTTAGAAAATATAACACTCCTTACTGTTATTTCTTTTTTCCCATTACGATAATAGTATGTTTCAAATGCAGCATCAAACTACAAGCTATCAATTGCCTGCTATAATGGAAACATGCGGCGTTGCTCAAACGCTGGATCCATGGAAGCTCCCCGGCAATGGTGATATGAACAATATACTCGGTTCTCTCGCCGTGCAGCTCGGGATGGAGAGCCTGCACATCTCTGGAAGTAGCAGCACGAACAAGAGTAGCAACAGCAGCAGTGCCAGCACCAGCATCGGCACCACAAGTAACAGCAGCAGCAGAGATACAACGCCTATGGTGCTGCAGCCCAGTTGCATAAGCGGAAACGGTGTCTCTCCCGCTTTTAACGGTGATGCATACTCCCATGAAGAAGTTTCGACCTATGGAAGAAATATCTACGTGGCAAGTCTTCCAGAGGATATAACCGATGAGAAGTTAAGGGAACTTTTCGCTCCTTTTGGTAAAATTATATCGGCAAAGGCGATGCCCCATAAACCCACCTCTTCTTGTCGTGGATACGGATTTGTTCTTTTTGAAAGACAGGAAGACGCTGCGCGTGCTCAAATTGAAATGATTGGACGTATTGTTGGTGGCAATAAAATTCAAGTGCGTCAAGCCCGTCCGAATGCCTGTCGACAAATTCTCACCGACAGAAATTCGGATCAATCCGGCCAGTGGCTGTCCACCGCCTCTCACACCCCGCCACGTCCTGCACTTGCCGCCACACCGCAGACTCTTCTCTCTGTTTCAACTGGGACTGGACAGAAGTACACCACATTTTCTTCTTCACGAATGGAGATCCGGCAGCCGCCTTTTTTGCCGAATCCCATCGCCTTTCAAGGGTCATTTCTCATACAGGGCCAACGACAACAACAACAACAACAACAAGAACAACAGCCTGTGTTGTATATGGTGATACCAGTGACGACCTCTGGTGGTTTTGAAACAGGGTGTTGTCAAAACTACTAAAGAAAAAGGGAAATCGGGATGACATCGGACCTTTAGTTTCCTTACAAAAGAAGGGAAAAAAGACATAACTACTCCTAAATAAGTGAATAGATAGCAACTCACATATCTGCGTACCGCTTGGTTCCTATAATAATAAGATTAATAATAATAATAATAATAATAATAATAATAATAATAATAATAATAATAGGGGAGTGTAGATTGAAGGGCGTGTTGACCTGATGTTTCTTTTTTTTTTTTTCTCCCTTCTTGTTTGCCAAACTCTCTTTTCCCCAAGGCTTTCTTTTGACTTTTCCTAACTTTTTAAGTGACATTTTTAATTTTTTTTACACGGTCTTTTTTTCTCGCTTATTTCCTTATTATTATTGTTATTATTATTATTATTGTTATTATTATTCGCTTTACTGTGTATTTTATTTTTCCCTTTTCCATTTTCCCTTTTCCCTGTGTATATTGATTTTTCCTTTTTTTTGTTCCTGAATACTCTTGTTTCTTTAGATTTGTGTGTGTGTGTGAAAGAAAGATCCCGTCAAAATTGGGTTTAACGATGTTGGATTGTGTCCTTCTTGTAGGTGCGCGAAGACACACACACTCAGACACCTCAGCGATAAAATTTACGAACTCACTTCGTGCTGTAACGAATCCAGCGGGGGTATGAAGTAAGAGGAAGAAAAAAGAGAAAAGAATAGAAAATAACATGAAAATGAGTATGTGTTTTCAGGAATGAGTGGACTGAGTGAAAGGGAAAGAAAAAGAACAAATGGAAATCAGGTTATACAACAGTTGAAGAAAAAAAAAATCATAAAAATTAACGAGTTCATGAGTACCGGAGCTCTGACCCTGACGAAAGTGGGGTTTGCAAAGAGGTCGTTTTTTTTTTTATATTCTTGATTCTTCATTTGTTTTTTTTTTCTTTCGACCTGGACCATTTCTTGTCTTTCTTCGTAGAGTCATAAAACTCCCTTTCTTTGTGTGTGTTTTTGTCTTACATCCTTTATTCCTATTTACCTCTTGCTTGCCGGGCATTCCCCGCCCGTGTAATTGGTTTACCTTCTTAAGACGTTTTTTTTTTTTCGTTTCGCAGTACACTGAGAGATAGGCACTAATCTTCTGTTCTTGATTTTCATGATATTGTTGGTGCCCGCTTTTCCATGGCTTCCCTTTATGCTTCTTTTTTTTTCTCTCCTTCTATCACGGATTCTTTTTTTTTTTTCTCGGACACGGTGGCATGTGCCTGTTCCTGTGTTTGTGTTGCAATTATTTAAAAAGTTGTGGCAAATAGACGAGGACGGGGACACTTTAACGTGGCTGCGTGCGAGTGTCTTTCACACCATCAGGTGTTATTTACGAGTGAAGGAGAGGAACGATCAACCGTGCAAGTGCGTGTTTTTCCCCCCACCAATGCCTTCTGCGAGGCACTCTTGCTCATGTAGTTTGACAAGAAAAAGAAGAGTATGGGTGAAAATAGAAACTGTTCGCAGTCAAAGAACTTCTAACTATCCCCTCTCAACGTTTATTTCTTGTATGAAAGATGGGTTGTTGTTATTATTTTTTTTTTTTGGTTGTGTGTCTTGATTACCATGAAATTTTTTTTTCTCCCTATTTATTGTTTTCTTTCTTCTATCTTATTGACCAGTATCTTTTGGGGGAGGGGGAATGTGCGAGAATACTATTCCAAAATTTTGTTTCGTTTTTTATTCCACGTTTACTTCTCTTCGCCCACGGGCTCGCTTGAAACACTCATTGTATTATTGTTGTTGTTATTTATTATTATTATTATTATTATTATTATTATTATTATTATTATTATTATTATTATTATTATTATTATTATTACGTGTGATGGCTTCTTCCACCCGTCATCCACAAAAAAAAAAAAATAAGATGGTTCTTGTGGAGACATTTTAGCGCCATAATGCACCGCATTTTCCGTTTTCATTTTCCCATTTTTCCCTTCTGTTTATATTTTTTTTCGCTTCAGCCTTTTTTTTTTTTTTACCCACCCCTGAATTCAAGGATCCAGTGAATTAAGGCGTATCATCTACCCTTTCTTCGTTGAGCATACGGAGATGAATTTCTCACCGTAGGCGAAGGGGGAGGGAAACGAAAAAATATATACAAATTTGGTCGTCATCGTATGAGTTCTTTTTATTGATTCTATTTTGTTTTCTGTTTTGCTCTAGCTTTCTTTTTTTTCTGGGTGCATATTCTTAGTGGCCATATCTGCCGAGTCTTTTTTTTTTTGTCTACGCCTTTTGTAGTGTAGATTGATCTTTTTTTTTCTTCTGTTACGGATACTTTTTCCTCCATCAATTTTTTTTTTATTTTCTTCGTTTTGCTTCTTATCATGCAATAATTTTTGTACAGCGTCTGTTGTCACCAGCAAAAGCAAATCAAATTTAATAGAATTAAGGGTTAAAATAACATACAACAAAACATTACAGCTTTTAATAGAGAAAACTATAAAAAAAAAGAACCGAAAACCTGCAAAGAAGAGAAGTATGTTTTTCGTTCAGGTAGCCGCCGACATCTTCAACAACAAAGTTAATTTTGAGCTTAGCTTTCCACACAGGCCAACAATACTTGAGGTGACCCGAGCCACAGAAGCCGCATTCTCGAATGAGATTGCCCTTCGTCGCCCAGAGAATGTCCCCCCACACAACTTTCACGTCGCCAAAATAAAGGTATACGATGAGGAGAAAAGTAAATGGGTGGATTTGGTTTCAGAAGGACAGTTGCTTGACTACTGCCAACTATACGCATTCCAGCCAGAGAACCCGTGGCATAAGGAAAGCCAAAAGGAGATTCCGGCTGCAGTAAAACCACCAACCTCTGCGCAGCGTTACCCAGTGAATAATTCTAATGCTGGTGCAGTTGTAACGGCCGCAACCCCATCAACAGCAGCACGCGGTGCTACAAATGGTGGATCAGCACAAGGAGCACTTGCACCTTACACTGGTAGCCGTACACCAGGAGGTCAGCGCGGTGAGCCACAATCTGGTCGTCGTGCATCAATTCAGACGAACACATCTGGTGCACTTATTCCCAAGGTGCCCGTTGAAGCTACACAGGAGGAAAAGGTACGCATTTTATTTGCAGAATTGGATGTTAAGGGTAACCGAGTGTTAGAGCTAGAGGACTTTAAACATGGTTTCCGCACGTTTAACCTTGACTTCTCAGCCGCTACAGTGGAAGACCTCTTTGAGAAGGCAGACACAAACCGCGATGGAACGATATCCTTCTCGGAGTTTGAGCGCTTTGCTCGCCTCTACCCAATCATGAGTGATTGTTTGTACTTCCGCTCCAAGGCATTCTGGGATGAGGAGCAGCTTAAGCGTGAGATAGAAGCTGAGCGGCTTGCGGTGAGGCAGGCGGAGCAGGCGGTTGAGGCAGCACGTAAAGCTGTGGAGGATGCGGAGCAGGATGTTGACGCCTCGAAGGCTGCCGTTATCGCTGCAGAGGCGGACCTGAAGGACCGCACTGATCGCCTCCGCGATCTCACGCGAGATATGGATAACGCAAAGCGTGAAAAGGAGCGTGCGATACGCGAGAAAAAGGAGCGTGAGAAGGAACTGTTGGACGTGAAGGAACGCGAGAAGGAACTGCGGAAAGCCGCCCAGGAGGTTGCCCGCGATGCGGAGAAATTAGAGCGGCGGGCGGCCGCACTTGACGGCGAGGCCGCAGGCGCCGACGATAAAGTCCGGCAGTTGGAAAAGGCACTCGACGAGGCACGACGCGCCGCCGAACGCGCCCGACAGGCCGCCGAACAGGCCGCCCGGGACGCCGCCGTGGGAAAGGAACGGGCCCGCGACGCCACAAAAGACGCCGACGAGGCTGCGCGGGATGTGCCACGCGCGGAGGACGCCGTGAGGGCCGCCGAGCGCAACGTTGCCGCTGCCGACCACAACGCCCGAGAATTGGAGGGAATGGGTCGTGATTTCTCTCGCGAGGCGGAGGAAGCCGCCCTGCGGCGCGACCAAAGTGAAAGGGCAGTGGAGGAAGCTAAAGGACGCCTCCGCGCAAAGGAGCATCAACTGGATGATGTCAAACATCAGGTGGGTGAAAGAGAACAGGCGGCCAGACAGAAGGAAGCGGAACTGGATGAACAGAGAAAACAACGCGAGCTCGTTTCCCAGCACGAGCGTGCACTAATAGAACAGGAATTGCGTCTGCGCGAGCAGCGCGATAGTTTGGAGGAGCGGGAGACCAAACTTATGTCGGAGGCAAGCAGTTTTTTGGGTAACCTTCGTACACACTTACAGGGTGGACGCTCTTATTCACGTGATTGATGCTTGGGTGGGGGGAGGGAGAGGTTAGGGTAGAAGGATGAAGGTGAGGAAATATGAGCCTGTATTTCTTCACTTTGTGGTAGTATTGCAATGTAGTAGTTCACTCTGTAAACCTCACACGAGGTTGCACTTTTTGTTATGACCATTACACTACCATTATTATTTATCGGGGGTATGGCTACCCACAATTTCCGGATTGGATATGTTTTTTCTTTTTGTACCTTTATCATTTCTGCCGGACTGTAGTAAACAAGCCAATAGAAAAAAAAGCCCCCAATACCACCACCACTACTACAAGTACAACAGGAACATCAGAAAGAAAGGAATGTTGAGGTTGTTAGAACGACGGCTGGTTGCTCTTCCCCACAATCACTGGGACATCTTTTATTTTAGTTTTTACGCTGTATCTCTTGTCTTTTTTATTTCTTTTTTTTTTCTTTTTCTCTCTTGAGCTTGTTGGCAATGTGCCGCTCTCACCACGGATTTACGCGCAATGCTTCGTTGACTGACTTAAACGTTTTGTACCATCTTCCTATTTTTGTTTTCTCTTTTTCTTTCTTGATTTTGTTTGATATATGGTCCAAGACGTGGTGTAAAAAAAAAACATAGGGACAAATTGTCTCTTTATTTCAATAAATGTTACGGTTTGCACGCGCGGGCTTTCTTGTTGGTAGTGCAACTTCTGTTCCTGCTTCTGGTATTCAGCGCCGTGGAATAAGAAAAGATGAACCATTGAATCTATCGCCGCAGTCAGCGCAAGTTCTTCATAGTCTTTACCGTCGCCTGCGCAAGGAGGGGGAGAGTAGGGATATGATGGAGCGGGCACTTTCGGTTCACTCATTGGAGGTTAGTATTAAGTTGGGGCTTCGCCTTCTGCACTACCACACAATGCTAGTAAATACTGATAGGGAAGCTCGTGAAGTGGCATCATGGCGTCTTTTACGGCGAATTCGTATAGCAGCTGTTCGGCGCTACTTTGCTTGGCGTATCTTCATTATTCGTCTTAGGCTGCACAGCACTGCCGCTATTAGCGATGCTTTGGTGTATTCACTTTTTCTGGTCACTTGTTTTATGCTATACCAAATTTATAGGGTATGTCGCATAGGTGTGTCACGGGCTGAGGAACGCTACAAAACACTAGCAATTCCTATTAAACAGACATTTGATGCTCTTGAGTTGGCACAACAGCGAAGATTGGAACTGCGACGAGAAATGGAAGAAGATCTTGTACGACAAAGGTAATTTACAACAACAAAAGAAGCAAAAAAAGAGAATAAAAGATAGACAAGGATATTGGTAGAGAGAAAGAGAGAGGGAGGAAAATGGCCACAGGAATATATATATATATATATATATATATATATATATATATAATTCTTTTTTTCCTTTCAGTGCTCTCTCATTTTCTCCTTCTCTTTACTTTGAAGTAAATGTGTCCTTCAGGTCTGTGGGGTCTTTCTCGGAGGTCTTTCTTCATTTTTTTTTTGAAGTGAAACAACACCTCTACTATTGACAATGACTCAATCTTATTATTATTATTATTATTATTATTATTATTATTATTATTATTATTATTATTATTTGTTCTGGTTCGGATTCTTTTCTTCTTTCTTTCTATGCCTTTTTTTCGCTCGAACGTCCCTTACGAATTTGGAAAGACCTGAACAGGGACAAATGAACGACCCTGATCTTGACACTGATGATTTGGTTGCAAGAGCTGTCGACTCAGCAGTGTATCGTCAACAGCGAGGAAGGAGATGTAATCGGGTCCAGGATAGAGTGGCTTTAACCGACCATCCTGTTAGGGGTGATGATAAAGACTTATTTCGGGATTCTCGCACTATATCCTTGAACCAGTTGCTCCAAGAGGAACCACTACTACCACTAAAAGGTGAATTTACACCGCTGTCAACAACAAATATGCCTAGCTTGGATAATGATGACGAAGAGCTAACAGCACTGCAGCGACTCGTTGTTACACACCACACCTCCCACACTAGTAATCGTGACGCCACGAACGACAGTAGTAGATGTCACCTTTCATTACCACCGCGAACCGAGTTAAATTCATCGAACACTGGTTTCAAGGAAAGTGTTTCCCATTACCAAGAAGACACAAAAATGAATGATCCTGATCGTCTTTCCAGACGTAAGGCTCAAAGCATAGAGCAACAGTACGATACAAGTAATACCAAAAGATCTGTTGAGTCTCAAGAACAACAGCAGAAACCGTTCCCAAAAGATCTTGAGGCTTCCGTTTTACTATTGGCTAGAATTATTCGTAAACTTGAGATGCATCGCTTTGGACACTCTGCAGCGTTTTTTTTCCAAATTGCTGGAGCAAGTTTAGATTGGGGAAAGGAAAAAGAAGAAAAACACAAAAAACATAAAAGAAGACGTGCTCAATCTGTGTCTAACTCTTTATGCATCTTTATGCAGATTTATCTCTTCTAGGAATGACAAGATGAGTGAACGAAGTCCCTAGAAAAGAAAATACTGCTTTGTGTGTTTGGTGAGTATCACCTTTTAGCTTGTGTTCTTTCTTTTTTTTTATTTTCCTTTGCTTTGCCGTAAGACTAGAGTGGTGATGGTAGAAACTGTAGCGTCTGATAGCGATGTGGTGTCTTTTCTTCACCACGCGGGAGAGCGCTACAAGGAACATCGCGAGTTGTTACGCCGCCAGCAGCTGGAGAATGAGAAGAAGGCATGTACCTTTAAACCACGTGTCTCAGCGTATGCAGAGAACATGAATCGACGCTCCACCACCCGTCGCAGCGAAGCGATTGAGAAGCGGCTGCACGAGTTGCACGCCAAACAACAGCAGTCTATTGAGGAGCGACGGGCGCGGAGTCGTGAGCGGCTGGAGGCGCAGTTGGCGGAGGAGTTGCGCCCGCCGAGTGTGACGGCGCGGGGACGGGCATTGCGGGGCCGCGACCCGGCGGATGTGACGCGCCGATGGCTGCAGCAACGGGAGGCGAAGTTTGAGCGGCTGCGGGAGGAGGCGCTGCGACGCGATTTAGACAACATGCGGCCCACGCCCCACATCTCACAGTACGCCCAGGGGCGGGCAGTTGCAGAGCGGCGACAGGGTCAGCGCATTGAGGATTACCTCCTGGAGAAGGAAGAGGAAAAGCGTGAGCGCATGTATTGGTTGGTGGAACAGAGTGCAGGTCTAAACAGTAGTTATAGTGAATCCTCATTTTCTAGTGGTTATTTTGAGACATCGGAGGTAATGCAGCATAGAACGCCTTTCACACCACATATAACGGAGTACGCCAAACGATTGCAACGTCCTGGTAATGTGGTGGAGCGCTTATTCACCGAAAACTCGGGTGGTGCACAAGTATCCCAGGATGATGTGTGCACATTTGCCCCACGCGTAGCACCAGCATCGAGGAAGATGTTCAAAAACTATTACAAAGACCCAAATGCACCGGTACATGAAAGATTGTTTCGAAATGAAGGCCCCGATTCCATTAAGGAAAAAAAAAGAAAAAATCTAGAAGACGCGGGAAAGGAATTAACAGGTATTCCGCGCATCAGTGAGACATCACGTCTTATCATAGAGCGGAAGAGAGCTGAGGAAAAAAGGGAAGCCGTCCTACAGCAGAGCTCAACAAATAGTTTATACTCTAATACCAAAGATATATTGGGAGGTAATAGTAAGAAGGGACACTCCCATGAGATAAAGAAAGATGGAAAAAAGTACGAGGATGAGTATACATTTCAGCCATGCATTAACAACACCTCCAAAAAGATGTGGGAACGTCAATTACAGTTGCTGCAGGAGGATGGGTATGCACGAACGCCAGCAGAAGCACGTGAACTTCTCTGGCGTCGCTCACAAAAACGGATGGAGGAAGAGAAACGGAGACGGCGGGAAATGGCAGCTGCTAGAGAAATGGCGGAATGTACTTTTAACCCAAGGATTGGCCGATCACCGGAACGTCGGGTAGATCGTGAGTTATCTGTACTAGAGCGTAATGCAAGGTGGATGCAGCAGCGGGAACGACGACTTTATCATGCTAGACAGGAGTTAGAGCGTTCACAGTTGTCTGAGTGCTCTTTTCATCCGGCGGTTGATCCCGTGTACCCATTACCTGCACACAGTGCCGATGATATTTCTGGTTATAAGGCACACATTATACGACAGGAAGAGTCACGACGCCGTAAACAGGAGGCAGAGGAGTGGTGGCGGCCAAAAGTACACCATACTAGTCGGGATTCCCCTTACAAAACTGAGAGTTTGGGACGATTTAGATCAACACCGCAGCTCAACCAACAGCAGAAGCAAAAGCATCAGAGATGGCGGCATGATCAGGATCAGGATCATCAAAGTGACGTCATCACACCCACGTCAAGAAGGCAATCACAAAGAAGGGATTCTAGCTTGTTATCGTCACGACGAAATATTAGCGACTCGTCATCAGATACAGACCTTACACAGTTTGTTGTATACCAGCCCCCTACTCGTCTAAGCTCAGTTTCATTGCGATCCCCAATGTCACCGGCAGAGTATAGCGACACTGGTGCAATGGTGCAAGGTGTTAAGCCGAGCCCTGTTGATTTTATTATAAATCATCACCGTGCAATCGTCGAGTCTGTGCGACACCGCTGATTTGCATACTAGAAAAAAAAGGGGGAGTTGAAATGGGAGATGTATCGCTTTTTTGTTCCTTTTGGCCTTGCTCTTATTATTCTTGTTCACGTTTTTTTTTTTTTTGGTTTTTAGTCTATTTTTCATTATCTTTTTTTATTTTTCTCCTACTTTTCCTCTTTTTGTGTTCATTCTGCAGTTGGTATGAGAGACTCTTAATTTCACTGTTATAGTTGTTCACTTCCATCTCCATCTTTATCTTGCCACCATCTCTCTTTCTCTTGTGCTGTCTGCTTTATTTAAACTTACCTTTCTGTTGATTCAGATAAATTGTTTTTTTTTTTTTTTTGTATTATTATTGTATTCTTTTTTTTTTTTTGATTTATTTGTGAAACCGGTTCTTTTTTCTGTCTTTCATAACATGTATAATACATGAAATTTTCGTATTCTCCCCAAGGGCAGTACTTTGGTGCATATACCTGAAGCACATATTTAAAAGTGTGAAAATGGAAAATATTCAAGTCCTGGTACGAGTCCGTCCATTCTTGCCTGCTGAGGAACCACAACCATGCTTGACAGTGAGGGGGCGCCAAATTAGTGTTGGAGATGAGCGTCAGTTTGCATTTGATAATATATTTGACATGGAAGTAAATTCAAAGACAGTGAATGACGCTATTGCCGGGCCACTTGTGGATGCATTTGTGAAGGGTTACACTGTTTCCACCATCGCATATGGGCAAACAGGTGCTGGTAAGACTTATACAATGTCTAGCCTATCATCAGATGTCATCCGACGTGTGTATGATCTTTTGAAAGTGAATTCCGTTACAACCAATTCAAGTGTAAGAGTGGATTCTGGGACTACTAACTCTACTACTGATACTAATGCTGATGGTGATGTTAATGTCAATATCAATTCCCCCTCAGTGAACCAGAAACCTGAGTTTCGTTTCTCTGCTGTTGAGGTGTACAATGAACACGTTAGCGATCTTATAGCTTCGATTACAGCGGCATCACAGCCTTCAATTTCTCTTGTAAATCCCTCTGTAGGTCCATCATTGCCGTTGCGCGAGGATTCACGTTGTGGGGTGTATATTCAAGGACTTACTGAAGTGACTGTGGACAGTGAGGAGGAACTACTTGCGTGGTTTGAAAAATCTACTGCTAACCGTCGAACAGCTTCTACATTAATGAATACTACAAGTTCCCGTTCACATTGCCTTCTCACTGTAACTCTTACCCACAATGGGATTGTGTCGCGGTTTGGACTGGTAGACCTTGCAGGGAGTGAACGTATCAAAAAAGCATATGGACGACGACTTACAACAGGAGGTATAGATGACGTAGATGATGAACGCGTAGCAGCGCGCAGCACAGAAATTGCATCAAGAATGCGTGAAGGTATCAATATTAATAGTGGTCTCCTCGCACTTGGAAACGTTATTGTGGCCCTTTGCGAAAGGAAATCACATGTACCATATCGAACCTCTAAGTTAACACGGTTATTACAGCCAATGTTGAGTGGAAATTCTAAAACTACCATGATTGCCTGCGTTTCACCATGTGTTTCATCTTTTGAAGAAACACTCAATACACTTAAATATGCTGACCGAGCTAAATCTATCCGTACTACTCCATTTCAAGTGGCAACTAGTTACAGTACATTAGAGGATGCAGAGAAAACTATCTTGTGGCTTCGAAAACAGTTAGAAGATGCACATGAACAAATTCACTATCACCAAACACTGTCATCTTATACATTTTCCACAAATGATAAATCTCGATTGGAAGAGATTGAAGTATTACTTGCACGTGAGCGAAGTTTGACTACCCGACTTCAAGAGGATCTCTTTAACGCTGAGTACACAGCAATGGTTGAAGTGGAAAAGCGTAAAAGTTTGGAAAAACGTCTAGAGGCTCTTGAGTTGGGACAACATAACAATATTGACATAGTAGAATCGGATGTCACAAAACAGGTAGAGGATATCACTTTTTTAAGTGAAGGTTCTTCTGAAGTGAAGCGATCACTTCTAGTTAAATTAGAAGCAGAACGTGATGAATTACAGGCTTTGAAGGAGGAAAAGGAAGCTGTTACTGCTCGACTAGCAAGACTTGGTGAGACAGTGTCTTCACGAGGACATGTCATTGATGACTCCATGCAGGAAGAGCTTTCTCGAGAAATTGAGTCGAAAGAGCGTTTAATCTATCAGTTACTACAACAAAATGAAGAGGCTGCACAGGCACTAGAATATTCTAAGCAACGACAAGAGGAAATGATGAGTGTCAAAGGCCGATTAGAGGAGGAGTTAGCCCGTGCAGAGGCTAAACTAGAGACGACTGAAATGGAACGAAATTGCAAAGAGGAAGAACGACGGAAGTTGCAGGCACATTACCAACAACGACTACGCAAGGCGGAGGAAAAAGTTGCGGAGTATCGACGGAAAGTTCTGGAGGCTAAAATTCTTGTTAATGCACGTGAATCAAATGCTGAAACGATTAAGCAGCTACAGGCGCATGTATTAGAAATGAATGATGAACTTAATAGACAGCGCCTTGCTGTGCGGGAGGGTCAACAACGAGTTCAAAAAATGACACTTTCTCACGCGCATGAAGTGAATCAACTGCACAAGCAAATGCGTGAGTCTGAAGCACAAGTGGCACGACTGCAAGTGCAACTGCAAAAGAAGGAACGTGAGATTGCACGGGTTAAAAATAGTGTTACAGCTGTGAGTAATCGCCGTCATCCTGTATCGCATCATATTGCTGTACCAAATAATGACACTTCAACTGGTCGAGCGGATGACTTACAGAAACATATTAATGTGGAATTAATGTCACTTGCAAATCTTGAAAAGGAAATTGACGAACTCACAGAAGATCGTGATGGGTTAAGGAAGGCTTTGGCGCAGGCACAGAAGCATACAGGAGGTATACCTAATTGGAAAAAGGCATTAAAAGGATTTACTCTGCGTCTACAACATATAAATGATGTTCTGCAATCAGACAATCTTGAAGAGGAGCAGGAGTCTCAATACATGGACGAAAAATCTGATATTCGAGGAAAGCTTTCCCAATTGAAGTCGTTAGAACCTATATTCGCACAAGCATCTAAACAGCTCTCAGAATTAGATGATAACATTGATACTCTTCAAGAGGCGCGTAAGTATCATTTGCGACGGGTGCGTCGTCTTCAAAATGAAGCTTCTACATCTGTAGAGGGGACTGTTAGAGCGGTGGACCTACTGCGGCGCGGAATGGGAAACAACACCGCTCCAGTGAAGAGACGTGGATAATTATGATGATGATGATGATTAATATTATTATTATTATTATTATTATTATTATTATCATTATTATTATTATTATTATTATTATTATTATTATTATTATTATGAATGATATGCGATTTTTCAGGAAATTTTTCGAAGGAATTTTTGCTTTTCTTTTCTTCTTTTTTTCTCTTTTCTATTTCCTACTGCTCTTTTTCTTCTTTTATGGGTTGACTGTTTCTCTTTTTTGATACATTCCTGCAGTCGCCTGTTGTTGTTGTTTTTTTTTTTTTTACTACTTAACATTGTTGTTTATCACTTGGATCCCCCTGTGTATATCTTCCTTTTGGCGTCGAACTTTATTTTATTTTTATTTTTTTACCTTTATTTAACCAAAATATCTGTTTCGACTCATGTCTGTAGTCATGCAGAAATATTTGTGAATGTGAGTGCGTTTATTTTCGTTTTGTGGCTATGCGCTGGTGTTGTTCTTCATTGACTCGTATTTCCTATGTGGTTTGTATACTTTAGGGTCCACACTACTAGTTCTCTTTCATTCCGTGCATGTGTTTGTGTTAAATTTTTCCCGTCATGCACCCTTTTTTCTCTCCTTTCTGTTATTTCAATTATGTAGACCTTACTATTTACTGAGCAATCAACACGACTGACACACGTACGCGCGGTCAAAAAGCAAAAGAAAATAGACTAAAGGAAATAAATAATAAGAGAAGTCTCAAGAAAGGACGAAAGAATAAAAAGAAAAAAAACACAACTCAAATAACAAATTAAAAGAAAAAGAGATCGTATGTCAAATCCTTTCAACAGTAGTGTTATTGATCGCATTACTTCTTGGGACGTTATCGCACCGGATGAAACACAACCGACAGACTCCGTAGTGGACGCCTTCGAGTTATTGGCACCCTCCGCGAATGGGCCTCTTGTAGCACGACTAATTCCTGTTCATGATTCATCTGCTACTTCTCATTCTTCTACCATCGACATTTGCCGAGATGTGGGTAGTATTACAGTTGGTAGGTCCAAAGAACTTGTGGTGGAGAATCGCGTTGATGTTGCCCGAGTTTCTGGACGACACTGTGAACTGCGTATTGATCCTGTTACGAAAAAGGTGACTGTTCGTGATCTTTCATCTAATGGGACATACATTAATGGAGTACGGATTGAGCGTGGGGTAGATGTGGAATTGCAGTCGGGGGATCGTCTTTCTCTCACGAAGCCTACAGAGTCAACAGATATGGATACCCCTGGTGCAGAGTACATTTTCCAGCGTGTTAGTAATGAAGTATCTATTGAAAAGATGGAACAAGAACTTACTTGCTCTGTTTGTAGCCTTATCTATCTTCGCCCATGCAGTTTACTCCCTTGCATGCATGTGTTCTGCGCCTCCTGCATCAGCAAATGGATGGCGGAAGGAAACTCAACGTGTATGGAGTGTCGTGGCAACGTTTTTGAAGTGCGTCCCACACATAAACTTCAAAACTGTGTGGAAGAATTCTTGAACTGTAATCCACACCTTAAACGCACCGCCGAAGAAGAAGCAAATTGTGTGGCTTTTGACGATATACCACCCACTGGAAAAATATTGAGGAAACGTCCACGTGATGCTGGCGTGGATAATGATAGTGATGATAACGACCACAGCAGTAATAATAATGGCACATATGATGATAGTGAGTCTGATGGCAGCAATCCGTCTTTGTTGGCTCCTGTACACTACCGAAGAAACACGTGCGGTCACTTCCGTCCTGCTGGATCATGCCGGCACTGCGAGGCCGCTTCAACTGTGGATGGATACTCGTGTCCAGATGGGGGACTGCACCAGCTGTGTGTGGAGTGCCGGCGGCTTTTCCCGCAGAGACCCCTCTGCAATCGCCCGCAATGTTGTCAGCTCTGTAACACCCCCCACTGCAATCTTTACTACGAGGAGGAGGGCGGTTGTCCGAGCGGCGGCGGTGGCGGACTAACGCGTCTTTGTGAGTATCATCCACCCTCGTCATTGCCTCACAAAACATTCGGGGGCAATATGGTTGAACAAAGTATTCTCTCTAGGTATCTGAGTTCCAAAGGTATCCGTATAGAGGCAGTATGGGAAGAGTGTATGTCCAAGATGCAAGCTAAAGATTGGATTCCGGATATTACTTGCGTGAATGATGAACTGACCGCGGATTCCGCCCTCTGCGAAGGATGTATGGAAGCCGTATTTGCGTCCTTGTTGTTTCATTACCGACGGGCTATTCCCAATGGCGATCTTCCTGAAACTGTTACAAAAAGAGCAAATTGTTGGTACGGGGTTAATTGTCGAACTCAGTTCCACAAGACACAACACGCAAATAACTACAACCATATTTGCTATCAGGAGAAACGAAAGGAGTAGAATGAGAGAGAGAGGGAGTAGGTGCGGTGAAGATCATGTGATTTGCCAGATGCAAACAAAAAAAAAGAAGCTCTTACAAAGAGGGGTCGAACTTTTCTCGCTGCTTTCCTTTTTTTTCTTTTTTCTTCTGTCCGCTCTTCTGCGTTAGTGGTGGTATTCTGTGTTGCTGTTGGTGTCATTTTGTATGGAAATTCTTACTACTTTAATTATTCGCTTCTTTTTTTTAACTGTGTTCTTGGTGAATTGAGTACGTGATCCTCACGTGGATTATATATATATATATATATATATATATATATTATATTATGCGTAGAGATTTTTATTTACCAAAAACACATTGAAATTTCCATGAGCAAACACTTTACTGGTAAAGAAGAGGCTGTTCGTCGTACGAGTCTGTCGTACCTCCTCTCTCCTTCGAGGCCTCGTACTGTGGGAGAGCAAAAATTTGTGCGGCACGCCATTTTTCGGGCTACGGCGGTAATTGGGCTTCTTGTTTACTTTGTCTACTGCAATCCTGAGTACAGCTACACATTTTCCTTCTTGCGGGAAAGGTACGGATTGGGAGAAGGCAAGCCATTGATCCCGAAGCTTTTGGAACTTAGGAAAAATCCTCCTGGTGGTTAAAGCAAAAAATAAAAAAGATTTCGCTCCTTCTGGAGAAAGGGAAGAAGAAATCTATTGGCTTTAGAGAGATGCCCTATTTTGTCTCATTATTATTATTATTATTATTATTATTATTATTAATTGTGTTGGTTTTTGTTGGTGTTACGGCTACTATTCAGTCAAAGACATGAATCATTTGTGACCACTGATTTTTTTCCCTTTCGACGATTTGCTTTTTTAAGAAAAAAAGGAAAAAAAAGATACATAGCAAATTTTTTTTGTTAAGCCATGTGTATTCTTGCCTTTATAACTCATCTCTCGCAGCGTTTTCCTCTTGTGCTTATTAGTAACCGCGATGAGGCGCTTAACCGTGTAACACAACCGGTCTGTATTGATAGTGTAACTGGTCTGCTGTGCGCTGTCGATGGCGTGGCGGGTGGCACGTGGTTGGGTCTCAACGTGAATAGCGGGCGGTTTGCCGTTATTACAAATTGTCTCCGTTCCCCCACCGCACCACTTAACCTGCATACTACTAGCACCACTACTACCACCACCGATGACAGTAACAATGATGATAATAATAATAACTCATTGGTAGACCTTCGGGGAGCTATGCCACTCACAGAGGTGGTGCGGAGAATGGAAGTGCATGCGACACCATCGAATGACGGTGGAACCAATGTAGATTTAGAATTTGTTCCTGATTTTTCCCGTGGATGTATTGTTAGTGGATTTTTGAGTCAAGGCCATTTACCTGGTGATGATGTTTCTTCTTCAACGAATGCATCTTGCCTTCCATCACCTTCACTCGCGCCACCATATTTTGCTGGTTATAATATACTCACAGCTGAGAACTTGTTTAATGCTGAAGGGACGCAGCTGCTATACACAACGAACCGCTACGCCGTACAGCATCGAACTCCCACTAGCCATGGTGTTGTACATTGTCTGCAGAATAGTTATATGGACAACTGGATGGAACCAAAGGCAGTATTGCTTAGAGATTCTTTTGAGGAGGCACTGACCAAATTTATTCCAACTGCTGAGACACCATATGATGCAGAGAATGTATCAACTTCTTTAGCATCCTCTTGTCTTTGTCTTGAGCCGCAATTCGATTTACTCAAAGAGCTTCAACTCCATAAAGAGCCTGTGGAGAAATTACAAGAATACCAGAATGTGCTGAATGCCTCTATGCCGTACCTTGGATACGATGGAGAAAGTGAACTCACACATCTTTACGGTGCAGGATTGCAACCACCATTTCATTTTCCAGTAGATGAATATATGGAGCGAGCTAACTTTCTTCAGCAAAATATATTTGTAACTGGGCAGAAATACGGTACACGAACCCAGACAGTGGTTGCAGTGGAGAGGAAACAACCAAATGATGATAATAGTGCAACAATTGTCCACTTTTCGCAACGCGAGTGTAGTAGTAGGATTGCACACAAACCATGGAAACATTTTACTATTTCTGCACCTGCATAATGCCAAAAGAAAAAAATGAAAAAGCAAAAGAAAAGAATAAGTTACATTGCCCCTATGAAACGAATGGAAAACGGTCATATCATTTTTTTGTTGTTATCACTCTCACTATTATTATTATTATTATTATTATTATTATTATTATTTTTTTTTTTTCAGCTGATTTCCTTGTTCTTTCTAGAAGCTTGTGAAAATAATACACGTCTGCAAAAGAGTTTATGTCATAAATACGTTGAGAGTGTGGTAATTCGTTTTCCTTTTTTCTACTCCCCAATGTTTTTTTTTTTCTTTTTGTACGTGTACCATTAGCAGAAAAAAAATAACAATTGAAACACCTAAGATGGACTTGAGTTATTGGTTTTTTCCCCCTGATCCACCCACACTTTTTTCCTTGTTTCTCTATACAGTGGGTCACGATGAAAATAAGACTCTAGGATCTGCCATTTTGTAAGCCTTGCCAGATGATTTCCTCTTTTGGAATGTGGAGTGGAATTGATTATTTTTTCCATTGTTTGCGAGATGTTACTTATCTGACAAAGTGTGTATATTCACTGTATATGAATAAATTTCTCCACAGTGTTTTTTTTTTTCCACTGTTTAATATAATTTTTGATTAAATCAGAAGACATATTGTGGTGTTTTTAAGGAATTTTGTGAAGGAGATGATTGAAATCGATTGTCTGGCAATATATATGTAGCAGGTTATATATTATCGATTTGTCTATACAGAAATATGTGGGGAAAGGGTCATTTATTTTGGAGAAGCCCACCCAAACCCATTCCTCTGCACTCTGCAACGGAGATGGGGTTTGAAAGAAACTTTCAACATTTCCTTTTCGTGGGTACATTTTGATAGTATTTTTATGACGGAATTTCCTTTCTGGTTACTTATTGAAAAATAAAAATAATAAAAAAAAGAAATAATGGAGTGACAAAGACAAAACGATTAAAGGAAATTTTCTGTGGACTATTCGTTATCTTTTTCTGTCGTCATTTTGTTTTTCACTTAATTTTCTTTTACCTTCTTCTCCCCATTCAGTTGCATAGAAAGGAAAAAGAAAAAACCCCAAAAGGAGGATAAAGAGCATCGGCGCCCATGTTCAGTCCCCCGATATATCTCTCTATTGGCGATGAGTACGACAAATCACTGCACCGCGCAACCTCCACCACAGTGAAGGATAACGCGCGGTCCTTTGTGGTTCCAATGAAGCGATCGCCGCACATCACCGACGCGGTCTTTCAAAAGCCGTTCGTCTCACTCGCTGTTGGCGACGAGTACGTCGCGGTTCCCCCCGGCGGCACTTTTCGACAGCCACTCGACAGCAAAAAACGGGGCGGGGCGCCGCCAGTCCCATTCAAACCGCCGAGTCGCCCACACAAATCAAACGGCAGCGGCACGCACTACGGCACATTCAGCGAGTCGAATCCCCCGCGGCACGAGGCGGAACTTCCACTCATTCCGGCGAAGAAACCCGGCGCCGCGGACGGCAGCGGCCGGCCAGAGTTGCCAAAGCGCAAGATTTACACAAATCCCGGCAAGAAGGGAACGTACGGCTACACCGGTCTCACCATCGGCAAGGCAGGGGAGGTGCAGTACATATCGGACCCAGTGGGTGGGGCAACACCACAGCGCACAGGCGGCCCACGACCGCAACAGCCGTTTAAAGCCGCCGTGAAGTCCGGTGGTTGTTTTGATGAGAGTCCGTACGGATTCAGCACAGTGTATGGTATTAACAAACCCCTCCCACCAAAGAAGGCAGTCACACCGCGTCCACCACCAGAAGTGAAGCCGTGGAGACCGGGAGGTGCACTCGTAAAAGAGATAACAAAGGTACCAGAGTACCAAGAAGATCCGTATGATTTGAAGGAAAAACGAATCCAAGAAGAACGTCAGAAGGAGCAGAGCTACAAACCATGGCTTCCACCAGGTAATGATCCGTACCGTCATATATACAGTTACCCTGTGCAGTACGATCCTCCAGCAGTGGAGTAGAGAATGTTTCTTCAAACAAGGAATTAGAGCGAAAAAAAAGAGAGAAAGGTAAAAAAAAAGAAAGAAAGGATGTTGAAACCAATCTATTCTCATCAATTTGGATTCTTTTAAATCCATTTTTGTGTTTCTCTTATATACATATCTATATACATTTTTTTATCTGTCTGGTTCTTGGAGTCCAGTTATTTTCACTCTCCAAGATTCATGGATGTGCCTTTGTTTTCTCTATTTTTTTACTGAGCGTTATGATTCATCCTCTGATGCTCAGTAAAATACTGAGAAAAAAAGGAAGAAATAACCAGAAAGTGAGAAAAAGAAAAGAAGGGAAGAGAAATGATGAGGAATAGAAGTGAATTGAGAGCTACAAACATATATTCTCCAAGAGATAAGCAATTATGTGTGCAAGAGAACTGTTTTTTTATACTTTTTTTTTCTTTCTATGCTTACTACAGTCCTTTTTTTTTCATACTGTTCTTTTCTTATCTCTCCCTTTATATGAGGTTGAAGAGGGTAATGTGAAAGAATTAGGTGGGAGATTCGGTGTGTATGTGTGTGGTGTGATGACGATGTATATCATTGTTACAGAAGAAATGCAAAGAAAAAAAGAAAGAGTTTAATTGCGCTGAAAAGTGATACTATATATAAAACAACGCACAAAAAAGGAAACAAAAACAAAGGAAAGAAACCCCCATCAAATTAGAATATGCAATGTATAATATCATCCATGCGTTTTTTTTTTTTTTGTGTGTGTGTGTTTGTGTGTGTTTTTTTTTTTTTTTTTGTATATCACTGAGAATGACAGGAACTCTAAAGAAGAAAAGCAACAAGGTTTTTGAACGAATGAGGATCCTTGTTCTATATATATATATATACTGATGCTTCATTTTTTTTCTGTGTCTCATATGTTATAGGTTTTGAATTTCCCTTCTTTGTTTTCTCTTTAACTTATTGATTCGCGCATCTGATGAAATATATTCCTATATTACACCATATAGCAGAAGAAAGATGCCTTTTAGCAAGGCCTGGCGTAATGCAGTGTACCCTGACTTCCAGGAGCAGGGTGCATACATCAACTACAAAGCTACAAAAGATATACTTCATCGTATGAAGGAAGATATCGCCAATCCAACTACCCCTGATGAGCTCTATAATTCACTATTAGAGCAAAAGAGCCGTGTATACAAGTGGTCTGAGAAGAAAGTAAAAGAATTGTTAATGGTTGCTGAGGCCCTTAACGCAGCATCTGATTACCTTACGGATGAGGAGACACCAACTAACCTTAGTTTGGTTCTCAATACCCTTGGAAGTGGTAAAACGAAAAATATTCCTCCTAATGAAGCAAGACTTGTCGCGGATGCTATTATGCATGAACTTCTTCGCTTTGTTGAGTGTCGTAATTTAAACATGGATACTATTGAACATATTATTGGCCGTATGTATCGTTATGCTGTATTGGGGCCTACAGGAGATCGATGGAAAAATATTAATACTGAATATGATTTTTATGAACTCTCTATTGACGAGATATTCTATCTTCTTTCTCGAGTGTATGACCGTGTGACTGAAGCAGAACATATGCGCAGTGCTAAACGCTCTGGTATCCCTACTGGAACTGTTGGTACACAAGTTTTTGATCGTCGTTCAGTAAAATACTGGGTACATCTACAAGATCTACCCTTCGTTATTGCTCGCATTATTCCACATCTACCTTTAAGTACTTTTAAGGATACGTACAAGATAAGCAAAGAAACTGGTCTTCCTTTTAAATTAGGATCACCTGTCAGCAGTGTGTATTGGGATAATGCTAAATTTCTTCTTTACCATCGTCGTCTTGAGAGACTAGAAGGTGCAACGCTTATCCGTATGCGTTGGTATGGTGATACATTTGAACCAGACTGGAATAGATTGGCTCCTGAAGATAGTGTTTTTATGGAGATTAAAGTTCATCATGAGGCATGGAGTGGCGAACGCAGTAATAAACGTCGTTTTGCCCTTAAAGAAAAAGAGGTAGACCAGTATTTACATGGAGACCTTAGTCTTAATCCTGCTGTAGAGAAGTTACGTGCTAAAAAAGCTTCTGAAAAGGAAGTACAAAATTTTATGAATTTAGCGACAGAAATTCTCACAAAAATTCATGCATATGATCTTAAACCGGTACTTCGAACACAATGCTGTCGTGCTGCTTTTCAGAGAGGTGTAGATCAATCTATACGAGTCAGTATTGATACAGATCTTCGAATGTCTGCAGAGGATTTTGGATTGGGTCATCATTGGAGGTATAGAGGAGTTGATTCACCAGTTTCTCACTTTCCTTATGCTGTGGTGGAGGTAAAATTACAATGTGCTGAGAATGAACGTATCGCCCCATGGATTGAAGAATTAATGAGTTGCAGATACATGGAAAGCGTTCCAAAATTCAGTAAGTATGCACATGGAATTGCCTCCTTATATGGTCATACACCTTTGATTAAGATGGTACCATATTGGATGCATCAACTTGATATTGATATTCGTGCTTCTACGAAACCAGAACAAAATCAATGGGATCCTACTGTAGGTATAGCTTCTGGATGTTGGGAACGAACAACTGATCGATTAATCTTTGGTGTGGGTCATGCACAGACACAAACTGTTGGTGCATCAGAGGCACGTTTTCTCCCACGCACAGACTATACACGTATTTACCAGAAAATATTAAAAAGTATTACAATTGATAAAATGGAAGGAGATTTAGAGACACAATCAACAAGCAGCACCTGTCGAGAACAGCTCATTCCTGTTGTTCAGTATGATGTGGATCGACGTCATAATGCCTACACCGTGTTTCATCTATATCCTTACGCTGAGTATGGAGTGGAGTCTCTTTGTTTCAGACCTAGAGGTGGGAGAAATGCCGCTGCTGAAGTTTTCTCCGGTCTTATACCGTGGCAAACAGGGAAACGTATTCGCGTACCCCAGAAGTACGATCCCAAGACCCTACTTACATCCGAACGATATATGGTGAAATGGGCGGAACAAGCAACCCGACTTGGTTTGGCAGGATTAGCTGTAATTCGCTTTGGTAATAGTATGAGTTTACCAAATGATGTTGTACAATTGCCTTCCTTCTGGAGATCTAATTTTCACATTATTTTGGGAACAACTATGGTTGCTATTGCTGTTCTTACTTTGGGGTATGCATACATTACATTTAAAGCGCGTGCGCGGCGTGTGTATGCTAGAAAAAAGATTCGTTACGATGATAAAAATGGCCCAATAGCTTTAACGTTTATTCTCATTGGTGGACTCTGTATGACGGCAATGACACATATAATGGTGCGCTATGGACCCATGCTTACAGGAAATGATGACTTTTAGGATTTGATGTACGGCTAGTTTTTAAGAAGGAAATTAGATGGGAATAAAACGGAATTTTTTTTTTCCTTCATTGTATTTATGTGTCTCATCCTTTTATCGCTAGGGGCAGTACTACTAGTGTTGGACACTCGAATCGTTTGATTTACTTGTTCATTTTATTTTCTTTTTTTTCCTACCATATTAGGAGGAGACAGAGAATGAGATGGTGAAGAAGTCAAAGGATAAAATATGGGTGAACTCGAATAGATGAAGGTGGAGGAGTGCAATAAAAAAAATGTTTTTCTTCTCCTTGTTTGTTGAGATACAATATGACAATAGCTACCCCTTCTTTCACTTTTGGAGTGAACGGGACCGTGCACATATTTCTTATTGTTGAAGTTATAGGTTGTGCTGCTGTATCTATTTTTCTGTGCTAAAATGGATTCGAATAAAACATACCTTTTTCTTCCTTCTTTCCTTCTTTTTCTGTTTTAACGTTTTATCTTTTCTACTACCCATAGCAAAACGTGAGCAAGTAGAGAAAGATCAAGAGCAGCGTCATTGTAAAACAAAAGGTTCTAGAGAGACACTGTAAGATATACAATACACAGAAAACAAGGAAGTGAAGTGAGAGAACGCAAAGCGTGAAGAGAAGATCAAGCAACAACAACAATAACAATAGAGGAAATAAAAGAAGAAGAGAAAAGAAAGAATAAACCAAGGAAAGCATATTTTTTCCCCACTCTCTTTATATATATATATATATATATATATATATATATATATACGATTCTACTATTTCGTAGTTTTCACTTTATTTTCATTGCTGTTATTGTTATTGTTATTGTTGTTTTTCTTATAAGCATATTCTTCCATGTTGCGCTTCAGCTGGTACCGCTTGTGTGGCAGCAGTGCCGCCGCCTCCTCGCTGACGCCCGATGTGCTGGCCGTTGCGAAGGCGCAGTCGATGCAACTGGACGATCTCTCGCCCCGCAAGATTGCCTCCATTTTGGATAATTACATCGTTGGACAGGACGAGGGAAAGCGGGCGGTTGCCATTTCTCTGCGGAATCGCTGGCGTCGCCGGCAAATTAAAGACGAGGGCCTGCGACAAGATATTCTGCCAAAGAACATTTTACTTGTTGGCCCCACTGGTGTGGGTAAGACAGAGATCTCAAGACGTATGGCAAAACTTACCGATGCACCTTTTATTAAAGTGGAGGCGACAAAATATACAGAAGTAGGGTTTAAAGGAAAAGATGTTGAATCTATTATTGAGGAACTATACGCTAATGCAAAGACAAAGGCAAAACGAAAATTAGAGATGGAACGTGAACCAGAGGCACTGGCGATGGCGCTTGATATCGTATTTAATGCATGGGCATCACGTCGTCGCCTTAGTAGTGCATATGGTGTTAGCAGTAGTGCCAGCGGCAACGTTGGAGATCGCGATAATGAGGAGGATGTTTCTCCGTTTAAAGAAGTCACTCTTGAGGAATTTAAAGAAAAGTACAAGACTGAATACAAGGATGACATGGTGGTAATTGATGTTACACAACATCCAGTAAATGCAAAACCCAATGTTGGTCCTGGTGGCATCGACATTATGTCTGTTAGTGCCTTTCTTGGCTTTAACACAGAACCGAGGCGGGCGAAGGTACGTGTTTCTAAACGTGTTGAAGAAGCTGTTCCACTAGCAATGCAAGAAGCGCTAGATCGACTTTTGGATGAAGCTCAGATTAATGCATTAGCCCGTACATTGACAGAAGAAGATGGAGTTGTATTTATTGACGAAATCGATAAGGTGGTGACGGAACCATCAAGTCCCAATGCGGATGTGAGTTCTACCGGTGTACAGCAAGACTTGCTTCCCCTTATTGAAGGATCCAATGTAACAATGAAGGATGGTACGCAGATAAGTACAGATAATATTCTTTTTATTTGCTCTGGGGCTTTTCACACAGCAAAGACATCTGATATGATTGCAGAGCTGCAGGGACGTTTGCCAGTTCGTGTGGAACTAAAAGCATTAAATGAAGAGGACATTCGACGCATTTTATGTGAACCAAAATTTAACCTCTTAATGCAACAAAAGGCATTAATGAAGACGGAAAATATTGATGTGGAATTTACTGAGGATGGTATTAATGAACTAGCGCGTGTAACAACGACGGTAAACGCTAATGGGCAAAATATTGGGGCACGTCGTCTACATACTGTTATTGAGCGTGTGATGGATGAGTATAGTTTTAACTGTCAGGAATATGAAGGCAAGAAAATCATTATAGATGCCAATACGGTAAAGACTGCTACGGAATCACTGCATAAAAATATTAACCTTGCCAAATACCTCCTCTGAGAGCAAAAAGATGTTCGTCCGAGTTTATATATATATATATATATATAAAAGAAAAAAGAGAAGAAAGAGGAAGGAAGAGAAAAAGAGATAAAATGGGAAAGTGGAGTATTGGAATAAGGAGACAAAATACTGCAACGTAACCAAAGAGCAACTTGGATGTAGACAAATGTTTGTTTTAGTATATTCTGTCTTTGTGTGATTCTTCTTTTTTCCCCCTCCCCTCTGTCTGTGTTTGAACGAATGACTTTATTTTCACTATTCCCAACAAACATTATACTATTTTTGTAGTCCTTTTTCACTTTTTCTTTCTATTTCTCTCGTATATATATATATATTTCTATTGTTTGTCACTATTTCGGTAATGAGCTTCCCAATGGTGCTGCATAACTCACATGGTGCATGAAGCCTTTGTGTTTGAATTTGCATTACATCCTGATTTGTTTCTGTGGTTTTTTTTTTCTCCTATCCCTCTATTCGTTTTTGCTTCCCCTCCCGCGCGACTTTTCACTCTCTTTCTCTCGTTCCCTCTCTCTCTCTCTCTCTCTCTCTCTCTCTCTCTATATATATATATATATATATATATATATATATATATGTGTGTGTGTCTGTGTGTGTGAGTATTGTATTGTACTGGCTTTTGCGGGAAGTGTAGGTATATATATATATTATTGTACTGAACTGGTGTGTCATGTCAAGAAAAACAACACTCGAAGCAGATGAAGTGCAGAATGTTATGAGGAACAACTGCACAGATTCATCAACTCATGCTGTTGTCGAACCATTTATTCTTTGTCCATTGAAAAATCTAGGTAACACATGCTACTTTAACGCTGGAATACAACTTCTTGTTAATTGCCCTCTCTTCGTTTACCGTATCTGCAACTCCCCGTTTCGTCAGCCACAAATACTGCACCGTGCATTGCGGCTACGTCGGCATGGTAGTACAACTTCACAGAACTTATTTCAGGCTGTTGCTGAATTACTGTACCGAATGGAGTTTACACAACTGATGCCCGATGAGGCTATTTCACCATTGCGTGCAGTAGAATCTCTGGCCGCAGTGCACGCTGCCTTTGAGGGACGTCAACAGCAGGACTGTCCAGAGATGGTGAATGTTATTACTGCTAATATCGCAGAAGAGAGTAGACAAGAAGTTGATTTGGATGTGCTGTGGAAGTCATTGGAAGAAGATGATATGTGGGAAGATTATTCAGTACCATCTTCCTTTGATGACTCCCTCTTGCAATATCAATACCCAGGTAGTTGGTGGAATTTCAACATTCTACGACTTATGCGTATGGTAAACAGTGATAATGAGTTATTAGAGCGTAAGGAAAAAGATAGAAAAAAGCAACCATACCAAAATAAATTTCGTGCACCAAAACTTTTTATAAATAGCGCCGCAGATAGTTTTGCTGGGTACATGTTATCAGAGGTACAATGTCACTCTTGTGGAAATACTTCTCGAATAATTGAAGAATTTTCATCCCTTACTATTGATATTCCTTCTGACACTCAGCGGTTGCGCTACGCTCGAGCACATCCAGAAGTACAACGTGGATTTGCTAATGGAGGTTTACTACACCATAAACGTGCATCAGGGTTTCATTGGTTTAATCCATTTGGATGGATAAGTACACTGGCACGTTGGATATATGGTATATTCACTGGTTTTTCACGCTCTGTGAATTACCCCGTCACATTACAAGAATGTCTTGATATCCATTTTGAACCTATTGCCTTAACTGGTAATAATAAGTATAAGTGTACCTCATGTAATTTTACATCAGATGCTACAAAACGTGAAACGCTTTTATCGCTTCCAGAATATTTATTAGTACAAATGAAGCGGTTTGAGCATGGACACTGCTTTAATACAAAAAAGACAGACCCCGTTATTTTTCCAGTTTCTTGGAATACAGGAGATGTGCAATCTGCTGAAATATTACGACTTGGAGACTACCTCCACGAGAGTGTTGCGACTCTAAAGTCAAAGTTGCCATCTTCATGTAGAGAAAGTGCTGAACCAACTATGGGTGCAGCAGAGGGATTAGATGCTGAATCAGAAACAGAGGCTGCAATAGGAACAGGAACAGCAGCAGCAAAAATACCAGTTGGAGAAGGAATGGGAGGTGGAAGATCTCATAAATTTATTTATGGTATTGGTGCTTCATCTCGTGATAAAATGAATGAGCTTCACATGACACCACAGTTTCCCATTCACACATATACGTTGGAAGCTGTAGTTAATCATCACGGCTCTATCAGAGGTGGTCACTATACTGCCTATGCACGTAAAAAGACGAAACAACGTGATGAATGGGTGTATCTAAATGATGATGATATCACTCCTGTTTCTGTAACTGAAGTTGCAGACTCAGAAGAATATCTATTGTTGTATAAGAAACAACCACTTTACATACGCTCTGATGTCTTTTATGAACTTCGCAATATTGCACGTCGGCTTCTGGCAACACCATCTAATGATGGGCCAGGTGTAGCAAATAATCCAGTTATGTTTACAAAAGGAAACTTTAATTCAAAAGGTGATGTTCAAAATGAGGATGAAGAAATAGTATTTATATCTCGACCATGGTTAGAGCGGATGGCCTTTATGGAAGAACCAGGTCCTATTTTTAACCGTCTTTGTTACTGTTCAGAGGAGCAAATTCGTTCCGAATTGGAATTACAGCGGCAACAACAAAGACAAAGGGAACAAGAACAAAGTTCTTCCTCTACTGGAATGCCTATTCACGTTCATGGGCCACCAGTTGAATGGTTTTTCGTTCCTATTCAGCGCAAGGAGTATAATGCATTCTATAGGGTATATGGAGGTAATCGTGCGGTAACACAAAAGGTGTACAACAGGGTACAACAGGCGCAACATGATATGACATAAAAGAAAAATAAAGGGTAAAGGGCAAAGAAAAAACGAAGTAAAGGAAGGAAGGGAGGAAGGAAGAAGAATAAATACACCAGAGAGGAAGGGTCAAACTAATGTTTTTTGCCTTTTTTTTTTTCTTTTGATGGTTCAAAATAAAAAGAAACATTGAGAAGATACGTATTCGTGTGGAATTGGGGTAGGCTTCGGAAATTCTAATTTCCTCTGATTAGGCTGAAGAAGAAAAACAGGAAAACGAAAAAAAAAAACGAAGGATAGCAAGAAAAAAAGAAAACAAGAACATATCTGCTCAGGATAAATTGGGGTGCATGATGTAATGGAGCGCCTGAAGATATGCGCAGGTGTTGTTCTCTCTTATTACTTTTACATGCGTCTTTAATGATACGTGTTTCTATTCTCGGAGGCGTGTTTATACGGCTATTTATATTTTTATCTTGTTTTTTTTTACATATTCCCTTTTTTTTTCGTAACTGTAGTTGTGACTTTATTGTTGGTCTTGGTACGGATGATGATTTATAATGGCGGTGGTAGTGGTGGCCGTCGCGTTGATGCTCGCTCAACGTATGTTTTTCATGGAGAAGCAAAAGTGAACGTCACTGTTTATATCTACCCAAGAGAAGCCAAAAGATAAAGGATTGTAACCTATTATGTGTTGAAAATATCATTCTCCTTCCATTATTTCCATTGGTATCTAACTAGCGTAAATAAAATACATAGAAGGGTATACAATTAAGAATAATAACAACAACGAAAAAAAAGAACACAGTGTTGAGGTGAGTACTTTACACGAACTGGAACAATTTGGAGTCTATTAAAGGTAGTTGTAGTAATAATAATAATAATCATCATCGTAGTTAAGAGTGGACGACATGGATCGAGACTCACTGGTGGAACTGACACCCATACGCTCCTCAGGACGGCCCACAAACCCCACTGATCTCTCAAGGGCAGCAGAATGGCAGTCGCCACCACCTCCACCGCTTTTATTTGATAGAGATGCAGAAATGCTACCCTCACGACCCATACAACGACAACAACAACAGCAACAAGCATTGTCGTCATCATTTGCACGCCGTGAAGACCTTTCGTACATTTGGGGTACTGGAATCGCTGTAGAGACATTCCGAGAAGAATTTCAGAATTTCCTCGAGACATTTGAAATATGTAATGAGAATAATGATAATAGTATGTTAGAGACTGGGGAACGTACAAGCTGTCTTCTTGGTTCTCGTCGTGGTACTGCAAAAAAATATTTTCTACAAGAGTTACTACGTCTGCGTTTACAGAATCGTAGTGTTCTTGAAATAGATTTACAGCTTCTTGCAAAAGCATGCCCTCGGGTGTATCAGCAAATTATTTCACATCCAATGGAATGCTTGCAGATGATGGGAAATGTAGCCGAGGAAGTATCCCAGCGTCTTGCTGAAGCTGCTTCTGCCACAGATGTGCCTGTATCGGATGATTATATTTTACGTGTGGCGCCGAAAAATCTTCCAGAGACGATATCTCTGCGAGCACTAGGACCACAACATCTGGAGCAACTCATAGCCCTCCAGGGTATGGTGGTACGTGTATCAAAGATTATTCCAGAAATACGGGTGGCATTTTTTCAGTGCTGGTTTTGCCAGCATGTACGACGAAGCGTTGTGGACCGTGGACGTATCTTTGAACCTACTAGGTGTGATCACTGCGGGAAACAATACTCATACAAAATTCATCACAATCTCTCACTTTTTGAGGATAAACAATTGGTACGTTTACAGGAAGCACCAGAGCATCTTACGGATGGTGAAACACCTGTTACAATTTCTCTTGTTGTATATGGTGATTCTGTAGATGCTGTTGTCCCGGGTGATCGTGTTGTTGTAACAGGTATTTATCGTGCATCTCCTGTCCGTCTAAACTCCAACACTCGTATTATTCGCAGTATTTTTGCCACACATGTGGATGCCGTACATATTGAGCATCATCGAGCAGGACGTAACGCCTGGAAGGAACAACAACAACAACAACGACAACAACAACAATCAAAAACAACGGGGAATACAACATCAAATGGTGACACTATTGAAGAAGATCCTGCAATGGCAGCAAGATTTGATGTGTTTCGTCGCATAGCTACTCGTCCAGATATTTATAATATTCTTCTTAATAGTTTTGCTAGGACTATTTGGGGAAATGAAGAGACAAAACGTGGTATTCTTTCACAACTTTTTGGAGGGACACGAAAGGAGCTTAAATCTGGTACTTTTCGTGCAGAGATCAACGTTCTTCTTTGTGGTGATCCTGGTGTAGCAAAGTCGCAATTACTAACACAAGTGCACGAAATTGCACCAAGAGGAGTCTATACATCTGGAAAAGGTAGCAGTAGTGTGGGTTTGACTGCCTACGTGGTACAAAATCATGAGACAGGTGAGTTAGTGCTAGAGCCTGGTGCACTTGTACTTTCTGATCGTGGTTTATGTTGTATTGATGAGTTTGATAAAATGAATGAGGCGACCCGTTCTGTATTACATGAGGTAATGGAACAGCAGACACTATCTGTTGCCAAGGCAGGTATAGTTGCACAATTGAATGCCCGTACATCAGTTTTAGCTGCTGCAAATCCAAAAGAATCACAGTGGAATGTGAATCTAAATGTTGTTGAAAACCTTCAGATTGAACCTACACTTTTGTCACGTTTTGATCTCATTTTTCTTCTTCTAGACCGTCATGACCCGGCAGAGGACAGACGTTTGGCTTCCCATGTATTATCCCTTTTCATGGAACCTGATGAAGGGCGAAAAGGAGGAAATGCCGATGCAAGAATAGATGATGCCAACAGTGATGATGATAATAACGATAATAGACGCATAAATACGGGTAGTGGTGGTGGTGGTAGTTTACGCTCTAACAATTCTGCAACACCACGCCAACGTGATGGTCATCATTCAGAGGATGCAAGTGGTCTTCCTACAGGACGTGGGGAAGTTGTACTGGAGCATGAGGGTGAGGTGTTTCTTGAGGGCACTGTGGATGCCCCATACATGCCACCCCGCATCCTCTCACAATATATTGCCTTGGCGCGTGAGACGGTGCACCCGCGTCTGACGGAGGCCTCCCACAAACAACTGGCGACGTCTTATGTGGAGATGCGGCGGGCACGTGGTGGGACCCGCACAGTCTCAGCGACACTGCGGCAGTTGGAGTCGATGATCCGTCTGGCGGAGGCGCGGTGTAAGATGCGGTTTGGGGCCTCCGTGAGTGTGGAGGATGTGCGGGAGGCGAAGTGGCTGATCAGCGCGGCACTGAAAGAGGCGGCGACGGACCCGCAGACGGGTCTCATTAATCTCGACATGTTCAGCGCCCCCGATCCCACGCGGCAGACGGTGGAAGGAAGTATGATGCGGCTCGAACACGTCATTGATCGCCGCTACCGGCCCGCCGGCCGCACTTCTGTCACCGTTAATGAATTGCGGCTCGCACTCAACGAGGCCCTCGGCGGTGGCGTGCGGCCACTCGCAGCAACGCAGTTCATGGAACTTCTTGCACTCATGGCAGGCGGAGAGCACATCAAGTCCTTTACCGCCACATCCGTGACTTTTGCGGACAAGAGTTCCTAGGAAAAAGGGAGAAATGAGGATGAGAAAAAGTAATGGAAATAGATAGATGGAGAAAGAGAGAGAGAGAGAAAGAGAGAGACAGAGGCTGTCTGTGTGTGTGTCTTTGTGAGTGAATACATACATAAATAAAAAGAGTAAAGTTCTTTTTTTTTTGTTTTGTGGAACTCGCATTTACATTCTCTTTTTTTTCTTTGTGGCGGGTAGTTTTCATCCTCAGAGTCAATTCTTTTTTTTTATTTCTTTAAGGGTACACATCTAGAAAGGAAGAATCGAGCGAGGAATTACCCAATATCAAAGGGGAAAAAAAAGGAACAAAGCAAAAAAAAAAAAAGACAAATCAGATGGAACAAGAAGAATATCAAAGTAAGAGTCTATGGGAAATTCTTGGTCTTGGACCCCAGGAAGCTTCTGAGCAACAACTCGTTAAGCGACGCGTTGTAATAGTAGGTGATGCACTTGGTGGAAAACGAACATTTGCCACTCGTTTGTTTGCTGCGGCAATGCAACATTTTCCATCATCCACTTCATTAATCTCATTTTCAAACATGAGTGGCGGAGCCACTGGCAACAGTAACATTAGCCATAACAATAACATCACGAACAATGAAAACATCATGAACAACAACAATAATGACACCAGCAAGAACAACAATGATAACAACAACGGTAGCGACAATAATACTGGATGTGGTAACTTAAGTGGAGACAAGTGTACATTTACCCATCCGGGTTGGCGAGATGCTTCTGAAGTTAGTGGTAGTGGTAGTGGTGGTGCTGGGGTAGGGTTAGTAGATGGAACTGTTTCTGGGAGGTCTCCCATGAAGGAGGCTACACGACAACTAGCATACTTTCCTCACGGTGCTGGTATAGCCCAGACTTTTCTTTTGCAGCGTATCCCGGCAAGACGAAATTCTTTTCCAAATACTGCAGAGGAAGGTTTGGGTAATGGTGCTGTTTATAACAGTAACATCAGTAGTGGCGTAGGTTCCAGTCTTCTTTCCAGTGGTGTACGACGTGCAATGACAGAATTTTTTTGCTGTGATGCTCCGGGAGCTTTGTCGATGGCACTTCCGACATTAGAAGCGTTAGAGACAAGTGTGGTGTTAATCGTAGTTGACACTAGTGTACCGTGGCGTTTGCAGGATCAACTTCAGCGGTGGTACGGTTACTTGAACGCTCACGTCGTACAGATACTTCAAGTGGAATTACCAAAACAAGATGAGGTACGACGTATGCGTATGATTGAGCAGCAACAACGTTTTTGGCAAGCACAACAGCAGGTGTTGGGTACAGCACGACGGCGGTGGATTGAACGTGAGGGGATTTTAAAAAATCGAACTGTAAGTGGTGATACAACTGAAGCGGAGACCAATAGTACTACCACAGCTAACAATACTAATACTAACACCACTTCACTTCCAGCATTAGTGGTTCCCAAGAGCGGTATCACCCCGTTACGAACCATTCTTGTTTGTACGAAAACCGATCAGTTGGAGAAACTATCACGTGAATTGGACAAATTTTGCCGTGGTGCTTCCCCCAGTAATGGTGGTAATAATTTACTATCAACAATGAATATCGCTGCTACACCCTGTGCCTTCAGCAGTGTACGATCTGCACTGCGTACAACAGGCCTATCCCTCTTAGATCTAGTGGGGCAACTACTGCGAAAGGAAGCTATTGAACACCAGAGTGCACTTGTTGGGACTGGAAGCCGTGTGAACACGACAGCCACATCACCACTGCCATCTGTATCAGCCACTACTGCAGCGTCGTCTACTTTCGGAGTGGGCGCCCGACTCCGTGATGAGAGTTCTGGTGTATCTGCACCCAGTGGGCCCAGTACCTTTGTACATCCCTTCTACAAAAATCTCTGGACATATCTCTTTCAGCTGTTGTACGAAATACCCGCAGTATTGGGCGGCGATGGTCAGTCCGTATGGCCGCCTCTTCTTGAGGAAATGGATACCCAATTCTCTGCACAGTTTCACCCGCACGCCTTTCTACCGCACGGGTCCGACCACTTGGAACTCCTCAGTCCCTTTCTGACATCTACAGACGCCATCACACTCAATAGCCTCTTCGCACGTAACATAAATGATGACAACAACGAAAAAAATGGAGAGGAAATGGATGACATTAGTAGCGCATTGCTTATGCGGGAAAAATACATGAAACAGATAGAGAGTTTGCTTGCCGCTACAGGACCAGAGGAGGATGTGATGATTTGGGACAAGCTGTAAGGGAAGGAGGTGAAAGAGTTTTTAAACCAGAAGAAGAATAATAGAGTCAAAAACAAAAGTAGAAGAGGCGAGTGAGGTAGAAAAATCGAGTGTCTCAAGTTGAAAAAAAAGGGGAAAATCACTACAAATGTAGAATTTTTTTTCCCTTCTTGGTTTTCTTTGAACGTTTTTTTTTTTTTTTTTGCTGTTTTTAAATTCACGTATCTTTTATAACTTTTTTTTCTTATTTTTATTTTTCATTTTTTTGGTCGGTTGGGGGGATGGCGTGAGTGTCACGGAAAGGGTAGCAGAAGACTGGTGTTTGGGTTGTATATTTGCCTTCTTCATAAGAACAATAGAGTTTGAGGCGCTGAGATCTTCAACAAAAACGAAGAGTAGGCTACATTGATAGGTACAGAGGTTACTATACGGTTAATTAATAAAAAAGACGGAGAAAAACGAAATCATATAGTATATATAAAAAGGAAAAAACGATGGGATATATTTTAGAGGGCCTTCGCGAAATGGCGAGTTACCATTTTTTTAATATACAGCTCTCAAATGCCCTTATGGGCATGGGAGCCGGCTTGGAGGTTCCTTTAATCACATTAATGGGTCGCCAGCTCTTGTACAGCCAAGATGTCATTGCGAACTACGTTACACTTGCTGCTGTCTTTCGTGTAATGGCCGACATTCCAAGCGGAATTTTGGCAGAATACGCCGATATTCGTAGGCTTATGCCATGCTCTGTCCTGGTCTACGCGGCTGCATGTGCAATTGCGTTTTTCGTGGAATCTGGGTCCATTTCGCTTTCGATATTTAGTATATTCGGTGGGTTTTCTATTGGTGTCTTCTTCTTGACTCGACATATCTATGTTTCCCGCACATCAAAGAAGGAGCATCGTGGGATGGTCTTGTCGTTTCTTTCTGGAATGTTACGCTGGGCCCATGTAGTAGGTCCAATATTGCTTGGTGTTGTAGCATCAAAGTGGAATGACGAGAGATATTATTTTATAGTACCACTTGTTTCTTCCTTGGCAGCATGGCTATGCATTGAAATAGATTGTCTTTCTTGGTGTAGTTTAAAAGAGGAAGTGAGAGAGGCGAGGAGCGAATGGGAAACCAAACAACTTCTTCCTCGTAGTCAGCCTCATTATCTTTCTATTCCCTCCTCTGCTATTCCTAATGATGCTGCTGTTGCTGTTGATTATAGTAATGGTGGTAATAATAATAGTAAAATGGCAGATGCAGTTAAAGAGAGGGTTGCGGTGCAGCCATCATATGATAGTACTGCTGAAATATACCGTAGTGACGTGTGTAGCGAAACTCACACAACATCTGCGGAGATGTTAAAGCTAAAAGAAGACAATACAAACTATGGATGTATCTCGTACGAGGAAAATAAAAAGTTTCGTCTTATTGATCTTTGGTATCTTATCGTAGGGCAATGGACCACGATATGGTGTCTTGGTTTCTATATCATTCTCTATGTATCGCTTCGCGCCAACCGAAAACTTCTTCTTACATTTGCTGCCATGCGGGTAGGTTTTACTAACTCACAGATTGCATTTCTGCTCTCGCTTAGCTTTACTTTTGATGCTTGTTTATTCCCAGTTGGTGGTATTATTATGGATCTATTTGGTCGTCGTTTTGCAATGCTGCCACCTGTCCTAGGGCTCAGTCTTGCTTTTGTTTTGTTGCCAATTTCACATTCATTTGAATGGCTTCACGTTATGGCAGCTATTTTCGGTACGGTTGATGCATTAGGCTGCGGTCTTGTTATGACACTTATAGCCGATCACGCACCAGGAAAGTTTGGCGGTCTGTTCTTTGGTGTAATGCGCACTGTGCAGGACTTGGGTCATATTGTAGCTGCGCTAGTTGTCTCCGTGCTGCTTCGCCACGTAGACTTTGTTATCTGTTGTTATATCTGGGGTGTGGTTGGTGTGGTAGCGGCATTATGGGCTAGATTCGTTGTTCCCCACTATCAGTAATTTGTAGCTACACCAATAATAAAAGGATTAAAAAAGAAAAAAAGAAGATATATTTATGGGAAAGATAAGAAGCAAGGAGAAGAATAGTGTTTTTTTTTTTTTTGTTTGTTTGTTTGTTTGTTTGTTTGTTTGTTTCACTTTACTTCAACTAATAAGGAAGTATAATTTAAAAATCCGGTTGGCCTTTCCATTTTTGCAAATATCTTTAAGTGAGATGAATGTATGCAAGTATGTATGCTTTTAGTTTTAACCATGCTTCTGTTTTCATCGATACTGACGGTGAGAAATGAGGCAGTCCAAAAACTGTGGGTAGCCAATAACAACAATAACAATATTCTGTAATAAGAATAACAACATCATCAACAACATTAACAGGGTGGGTGATAAGGAATATGTGCAAAGGTAAAAAAAAGTCTCTGCGTGTTGTGTCGATCCATGCTGCTGGCAACAATGCCTTCCAGTATCAGCCTCAGTGCAAAAGTCAAAGCGCGGTAAACGTATGGAAGTGAGAGAAGAGTCCAACAATCGAGGTAAAAGAGAACATTGATATGAAGAGTAAAAGAAATGAGCAAAAAGAAATATATATATATATGCGCGGGATTTTTGTTTTCCATCCTTGTGTGTATGTGGATGGGTGGAGGGACTTCTTTGCTCCTCTATTCCTAGTTTGGCTTTGAGTTCATATATGTGTCGCTTTAGATCGCCAACATTTCTCAGGAACAGCACCAAAAATAATATAGCCAACTAAAATAACTTTTTTTTGGTGAGAAATCCATTGTAAAAAAGAAAAGGGGAAAATATATGTGGAACTTCTGCCATTGCATAGCAAAATAATTCATTTATGAAAGTGGATGTCTTTCTTTTTTTTTAAAAAAAAGAGAAAGAAGTGACAGAGGTGTTTGGTAAAGTGAATTTTCTGCTACAGTAGATACTATGTCTTTTCCTTCTATTTGACATTCCCCCCTCCTCCTCCTCCTTTTTCTTCCTCCTCCTTCTAGTAAATTCTGATATAGCCTGAAGAATAATACAACAACCATGACCGAATCTGTTTCGAGCGGCGTCACAAGCTTTGAAGTGGATGACACGTTTCATTTCATCGACACTGAAACAGGGAATACTTGGACACGCCAGCGTGATGGTGAACTCGGCGAGGTCTTAAAAGTACCACAGAGTGAGGGACAACCCACATTAAATGTGGATGATGTAAGAGAAGCCGTAGATGCATCACAGTGTACTATTGTTGAAACTCCAATGAGTGCTGGGACAAGGTCATCATGGAGTCTCGCAGGGGATTCATGTTGTCAGCGAAGTCAGTTGCGTGAAGATAAATTAAGGCATATCTCGTCTTCAGCAGCTTCAATAACGAACGAAATACCATGTGTATCACCAGCTTCAGTAATATATGCTGCAGATTCCTTGTCGCCGTCATATGTCGAGGTGCCGCACGAAGAGTATCTGAAAGAGTCTGGAGAGCCGTTCTCAAGTTTAGGAGCATCTGCACCAGAGGAAAATGAAATGCCCGTGTCTACAGTGCAACCACTTCAGCCTGATTGCAATAGTGAAGCGAGAGAACGTGTTACAGTACAGGAGGTGGCATTACCGGAAAGTATCTTAGAAGAGGTATTAACGGAAAGTGTTGGAGCGAGAGAAAATGAAAGCAACTCCAATAAAAATCCGACATTGGACGATTGCATGTTTGTACAGAATGCAATCCTTCGCTCGCAGCTGGCAGAGGCAGACCGTAATAATGCACAATACTTACTTCTTCAAGAGAAAACTGCTGAGGAATTGAGTGCTGTGCGTAAAACGATGATGGCACTTGTGTACGGAGACGTAGAGAATAACAATTACTCTAATGAAGGTTCGTTTCTGCAGAACCTTTTGGGTGAGCAAAGATGGTGGGGACGTGCATTGAATATACTTGGTGCTGCACAAGACGTAGCACCTATTCTACCGAGACGCCATCTTCGGCGTTATTCTCGAGGCTTCAGCGGTATTGAAATATTTTCTCAGGATAACTACACATCTGTTGAGTGGAGACGCAATTTCGCATCTGCCAAATGGCACGCCCGCCACGCCCGAGCGGAAATGGCGATGGAGATGTTGTTGCTCGCCATTACATCTGAAGACTTTGATCAGTGGCACTCACTTCTTGTGGAGGATCAGGAGTGGAATCATCTCCGCGGGGTGGAGCGACAACAGTGGGATTCACTTGTGGCGGCCAAAGTTACGGAGTTACTGCGAAGGGGCAGTGATGAAAATGTACGTCGGGAACAACGAGAACAACAACAACAACAACAGCAGCAGAGCGAAGAAGGAGAGAATTTATGTACGCGTCGCCGGGCCTCACTTCAGCCAGAGTTGCTTGTGCCATTTATTCAACGAATAAGTTCTCGTTATGCAATGGAAAAAATGCAGCATGAGGCAATGGTGCAGAGTGTAATCGATACAGGGACCTTATCTCAGGAAGAGGTGCCTTCGAGATCCCATAATTTCTTTGGTACGGAAATAGAAGATCTTCTTATTGCGTCCCTTAGCAACTTTCCTGAGAATGTAGACTTGCTGTACTTGATGGCCTCCTTCCGTGGACTTCAAAGTCGTACAGAGGATTCGATAGAACTGCTGAAACATGTACTTTCTATAGACCCGTCATATTTGCTGCATCCGTTTTCTTCAATGCATCATCGTAACCAACATCATCATCGCCATCGCCATCACCAGTAGTAATTGATTTCTTGTGTTCTTGTTACACAGAGAACTGAATTTTCCTAATTTTTATTTTGCTTTATTCTCTGCATATGGATTGAGTTGGACAAAGGAAACTATGAGAGTTAGGCCGTTTCATCTTGATCGCACTACCACTGATTGTCCTAAATCCGTATCTAGTATCTAATAACTATTTTCCGTAGTATTATTTGCATGTGCCATATATATATATCACTGAGTGAATGAATGTCTTTTATTTTTGTTTTTTTTTATGTTTCTACAACCAATAGTGTACCTAAGATTGTCTTTATTTTATTTTCTATTTTGCTCTTTTCAGGTGTTGGATTCACTTTAGTGGTGTTTTGTGAAAGACGTTTTTTCATATCTATTTTCTTTTTTTTTTTCTTTATACCTCTTTTTTTTTTTAGAATTTGTAGGAACTCTCTCGTTTTTATTTATTTATTTATTTATTTATTTATTTATTTTCCTCTTTTTCTCTTATTGTCTCGTGTAGCCTACATCCTTTACCGATAAGAATGATCGAGATTTTAATAGAGTTGGTAATCAGCATCTCTATTTGTGCAATGGCGGCGTACTTTTTCCTCAGTGTCCCAATGGAGGAACGTAGTGTAGGTGAAGGTGATGTCGATGGTGATATGAACAAGAATGAAAGTGGCAGTATCAGCGGCAGTAATGGTGGTAATTACGGGCAGCGAGGCACCCTAACACTGGAGCGAAGCCACAAGTGTGAAGGGGCGATGTGGTGTAATGTACTCGGCCGCTGGGTAGCACTTTTGCTGCTTGGAGGCGGTTCGATTGACAAGGATGTGTGGACAGACCGTATAGCTTACTTTGTGGATAAGGCGGCACGGCAGGTGGGAGAGACCCTGAGGCACAAACAAGAAGGAAATGGAAATGGAGAAAGAGACGAGGTGGAACGAACACTACGGGTACGGCCTGAGATGATTCGGCTTGTGCGTATTGATCTTAGTGGTGGGGGTCCTCTCAGTACAGTGATGAACCAACAACAACAACAGCAACAGCAACAACAACAACAGCAATCGTATGGTTCTGCTCAGCAAGGAGGTTTGGTAAATGGACTTCACCACGCAAGAACGAACAGTGATTCTGCACGTGTGGGTGGTTTGTTTACAGATATACCAGAAACTGGTGGTGTGGCAACATCTCCTTTAATAGGTGTTGTGTTACCTCGTATAGGACCTGGTGGGATTGTTTCATTAGAAGCTCCATATGTTCCTGCTACTCTGCATGATACTGGTATAGACTCTATCCCACCGGTGATACCAAAGATTCCAAACTCATTGCGTTGTTTTGCAGTGCCTATAATATATGAAGATCAGAGGTTTGCACTACAATTTGCTTGTTACTTCCCGCTGCTATTCGCACTTCCGTCAACACTAAATATTCCATCTGATGTGTTGACTCTCCGTTGTGCCCTATCGATTAGACGTGTTGTTTTTCATGGTACATTATATGCTGCTTTTTGTGGTAACAAAGTTGAACTTGGTTTTACTAGTGAACCTCAATTCACAGCTTTATTTGATGTCTCCCCTGTTAAGCGTCGTCAACGGCAGCCACCGAAACAACAACAACAGTTTTATCATCAACAACAACAACAATTCCAACAATCACCTGGAAATAGTGCGCAAGTTAATATTCCTGTCGATATGACCACAACACTTCCGCCATTAGCTCCAGTCGTTGGTAGTGGTGCAGCTTCAGTGACACAGCGCTCTAGGGAAAAGTTACAGGAAATTGTGGATTTGGCGGTTAAACGTGCCATACAGTCCATCACGTACCCGTGCGTATTACAGGGAAAGGTGAGGTCGCCGGGTAAAACGACGAATCAAGGCAATGGACTTGTGACGTGGACATTGGAAAAAGCATCTCTTCCACTTCACTGTTGATGAACATAATAATCACATTGGTGTATCCCCCTAGTTCTCTCTGATTGAGAGCATATATATATTTTTATCTGTGTCTGTATTTTGGAGGAGGGTTTTTTTTTTTACGTGATTATTTCTTCCTTTTTTCGAGAGTAATAGAAAAGGGTAGCTCATTTTGCAAAGTGATTCTTCTAGAGACCTGTAGTTTGCTCATATCACCTTCTTTTATTTGTGTTTCTCTCTCTCTTTTTATGAGATTACTGTCTTTTTGTTTCTATTTTTTACCATTTTCTTCGTTTTTTGTTTTTGTTTTTGTTTTTCTGTGGGGGGGCATTTTCGCTCTTCTTTTCCTTAAACATTATATATATATATAGTTTGTGTGGATGGTGGGATGAAGGTATATTGTCGTTTTGCACCACCGCGTGCATTCGTCTCAACAACAGGTGTGGAACGTGAGGAATCGGATTCGTTGACTTCTTCATGGGTTGCACCCACAATGGTGCTGCTTTCACTGCGTAAGTGCGGTAATAATGAACAGCAGACATTTACAGTGACTGACCCGCTCTCTGGAAGCATGGCTTCATCTACATGTCAGCGTGTTTTCATTCCACGTTCTATGAATGCTAGTGCCTTAGGTACCGCATCTCTTAATTCCTCTGCAGGACAAGAAGAGTATCAACAAGAGCAGCAGAAGGAAGTTTTTGATGAAGTAGTACGTCCTTTTCTGCATGATTTGATCTCTGGAAGACGCTGCATGTTTCTCGCTTATGGACAAACTGCTACGGGAAAGACATACACGATGTTTGGACCAGGCGTTGATGATAACGTATCTGAGCTTCAGCAACGAAACCAAATTGCACCAAACAAACGTATTGGACTTTCCATGAGAGAAGAGATAAGTAAAGAAGAGGAAGAGGGAATGGTTCCTAGATTTTTGCGTGCTATCTTTGATGAGTCATGCATCGAGGAATATGGTAAATCAGTGGCTTTTGTAGATCTTTCCTGTCTTGAAGTGTATAATGAGTGTACTACGGATCTGGTGGCACTTCAACTTCAACAACAACAACAACAACAGAGAAAAATGTCTACAAATAAGAAAAGAAACGGAAAGCCATCTGCTGTATATGATGACGTTGAAGTCGATAGTGTGCGGCAGGCGTGGAAGCGGTACGAGAATAGCGGATTATGCAGCAGTGGGATGATGAAGATATCATACAAATTAACAGAAAAGTCGCAAGTACTCCGCTCAGCAATGCGTCTTCGTTGTACATCAGCTCTGGAGTGCTGGCAGTTGCTCTGCGGTGTTCTCGCACTGCGTCATCGTAGTCAAACAGAGCGGAATGTGCGCTCCTCGCGTAGTCATTTGCTATTGCGACTTGTACTTCACAGTATGGATGTTTCTACGGAGAGTGTGGATCAACTCGGTGAGGCAATGTTCGTCGACCTTGCTGGATCTGAGACATACCGTGAATATGCGTGGATAGGAACAGGTAGCACTAATAATAATAATAATAATAATAATAATAATAATAATAATAATAATAATAATAATGATTATTATTATTATTATTATTATTATCTTAACAGAACCGGTATGAATACCGGTGTTGTAATGGAGCACGATGGTTCAGTGATGTCACCTTTTTTGCTGACATCTACTGTAGATGTCCCCCTTGTAGCCTCAACTTTCACTGCGACTCGCCGTGATGGCGATGGACTAACAGCAGCACAACGTAACTCACTACGAATAAAGGAAATGCGGCATATTAACAGTTCACTTCTCGCACTTCGCAAAGTAGTACGTGCTCTTCGTACGACATCCTTAACAACACGTGTCCCATTTCGTGACAGCACACTAACTACTATTCTCGAACCCTTTCTTGTTCCTGGTGAATCAGCTACAGTTGCATGGATAGTTTGCTGCTCAAGCAGACAGCGTGATTTTCATGAGACTGTTGAATCACTTCGTTTGGGGGCAGAAGCTTCTGCTATCCCCGCTCATGTGCAACTCATACCGACTGTGTTTCCCACCAGTATGGTTAGCCGAAACACGTTGAGCAGTAATAATAATAATCATCATCATCATCATCATCATCATATTAGTGGTGGTAATGGTACTAGTAGTGTTGGGGTTAGTGGAGAAAGGATACTGTCTTCCGAAGGTGTCTATACACAACTTGTAGTATCATCATCATCATCATCTGCGGTGGCATCAAATACCGGCGATAAGGAAAGATCAAATGAGAAAAGAAAAGGAGACACTATATCTGGTGCTGTTATTAAACGAGGTGGAAGAAACAGTAATAATAGCAGCGCTATTAACTCCAGTAAAAATATCCTAGCAACTGACAATAATTATCCGAATAGTTATAGTGATGCGGATAAAAACAATGACAGAGAAAACAAAAATGAGGAGGATGTGGAAGTGTACAAACAGTATGCCTGGCAGCTTCTTGAGCAATGTAAAACGTTGTGTGAACGTTATGATGAGTGTGTGGAAGAACTTGCACGTGCAAAACAGGTAATAATAGCTCGAGACCGTGAGATTGCAGAACTACGAAAGGTCTTAGCGACAACTGATACCAAGAAGGGTGATCAACAACAAGGAGAAGAAGAACAACAACAGCAGCAGCAGAAAAAGAGCAAGAATAAGAAGGAAGAGGAAATTAAAGATGGAGCTCAGAAGGTAGAGAAGAGTATAGTCTCTACTGCTCCAACATTTTTATCATCCTCTCATTGTTTAAATCCTGATGCGCACACCTCCACAGCACCGCCAGCATGGTTGCGAAAGAGTGCAGTACATTTGAATTGTAATGACATCCCCCTGGCATTACGGCATCTTTCAGTCATTACAGAACCAAAAAATGAGAGGAAAGCTAAAAAACAACAAGAAGAAGTGCATCCTCTTAGTCTGGCGGATTCAGTACACAGGACTGCGGAAATTGGTGAAGCTCATGATAATAGTAATAATTATAATGGTGCTGATAAGAATAATATTGGGAATGATGACTGTGATAAGGATGCTATTGATTTTATTGACTCTATTCTTCATCGATACTGTGTCCATCATGACCCTTTACAGGATATGAATGATACTAGTAGTAGGAACAACATGAAAAATAACACAATGACGGATCTCGCACGTACACCAGTTGGAGTATTGGAGAGTAAACGTTCTAACGACACATCACTTTTCACTACTCCTGCTGAAGCACTACTGGGTACAAAGACCTCTGTTAGTACTGATGCCGTTGATAGATTAAAATTAGTGAATGCACGTCGCGAGCGTCTGGTTTCGTTTGTGTCTCCAAGTAGTCACGGTGCTGTTCCACTACTAAAATTAGAGGAAGAACTTCGTCTACCGCATGTAATTCCACCACCACCAATGCGTTCATCCCTGTGCACAAACGTGTTGCCCTCCTTGGGAGAAGTATTGCAAGATCAGAGGCAAAAGTGGAAGCAAACTCCTAAGGAGGAAGTCACAAAAACAAAAGAGACTGATGCATCAGGAAAAGGAATGACTGTAGTGGCGGATGAAAATGTGGCTGCTGGAATTTTGCAGCATCTGATCTCTCGTAGTGCCGCATTTGTTGGAAATGTACCTCAGTAAAATTTTTGTGACGAATCAAAGAAATAAGAATAGAAATTAAATCAGTGTGTCAAGTTATTCTTTTGCGGTTACCCTTAAAATTTTTTGATCCCTTGTTAGATTAGATACAAATAAATATATACATATGTGCAAACCACCGCAGACCGTAAGTGAGGTTAGATGTGTAGATTCGATGGAAGGGTTTGGGATCATGATGATAAAAATGGGTGGACTACTGCAGCAGAGATATTAAAGGGAAAATAAAAGGAATGAGATATTATATGGTGTGATTGCTGGTGTACGATTCTCCGAAAAATTTTATTTCTGAAAGTTTGAAAGAATTCATTTGATCATTGCCGAACTGTGTAATCCTTTTTTCTATCTCTATTGCTCCTTGCACCTTTTTTTTGCTTGTTCCCTCTCAATCTCACACTCTTTCTTTCTTCTTTCTTCTTCTATTGTGCGCACGTGAGTGTTTTTTTTTTTTTTGTTGTTGTTGTTGTTGTTTTTCTATTATTGGTATCATATTCCTGTGGTATCATGACATTTGTATTTGAGGCTCGTCTGCTTCCTTTTGATAGAGATGTTTCTGCATTGCCTCTTTACACAAGCGGCAGCAGCAGCATCCGCATAGATGAAGCAGAGCTGGCAGATCTCCCATTGTGGAAGAGACAACTTCTTCCCTCAGTCTTGGAAGTGGTGCAGGAGTGCTATAGCAGAGAGGAGCAGTCAAACACCGCGTGGAGAGTTGTATTGCGCATTCTGGAAGAGTTGCCAGAATTGCAGAAGGCGTATGAACACATTGTTGAGCATCAAGAGCGCCAACGCACAGGAAACTTGACGGCGGAGGAGCTCATGATGGAGGAACTTCTACGTGAACGCATGGGAAGCGATTATTTGCGAGAAGAGAAGAATACGAGTAGGACGAAGAGGCGTAACTCAGCAGATGGTGATAATGATGCTGATGATGATGAGGAGGAGGAGGAGACGGTTGATATTGCAATGTGTTTTGCTGAGAATGGTGAGGTTTTGAGCATTGGCTCTGCAGGTCTCTTTGGTGGTCATGGCTATCACTCCACCAAACGGAAGTAAGTAAATGGGAAGTAACACAGGATACGGCGAGAAGTCGTCTTTCATTGGCGTAAAATGAAACCAAAGGAAATAATAATAATAATAATAATAATAATAATAATAATAATAATACAATCTGTAAACTTAACTTAGTGGTGTTAATACTGTTTGTATATGTCTATTTTCGTGTAATACATATATATCTTTCTCTCTGTATATATATATATATATATATATATATATATATATATATATATATATATATTTGTGGCCCTTCCACCGAAAAAGTTTGTACGAGTGCTTCTTCTCTTATGACTTTCTTTCTCCTTCTTCCTGGAGGCAGAGTAGTTCGTCACTCGCAAAAAGGGTGTAATACGTTGCGTCTGTCTGAGAAGTGTGAGTTCGTTTGTGTGTTTGCACAATTGCTCGTCCCTGGTATATATATATATATCCCTCACTAGGAGAGTTAGGCTGTGGAGTTTCCCGAGCGGAAGAAAACACGAAAAAAGAAAAGTTAAAAAAGAAAGTACAAAAAGTAATAAAAAAAAATTGAGGAAACTCCACGCTGACACCACTGGAAGCGTGAGGTGAAGTGGGCGCATGGACAGCAAGGCGCCATCACTCACGTCACCAGGGACACAGCAACAACAACAACAACAGAAACAAAAACAAAAACAACAGCAGGAGCGGGAAGAGGAAGTAGTTGACGCTGCTGTTTCACGGGCACTTTGTTCACCATCTCACATGCAAGAGCGGAAAAACCCCCGCCTTTGTGAGGAAAACTCATCTTCCTCAGCAGCCCTTCTCCCATCTCTCTTTTCCACCACCAGACATCAATTTTCTTTGAGGAAAGATGCCGACGTGGTGGAATGCCCTGAACAAGATGACGGCTGCGGTGCTGGACGTTGCATTCGTCTACTAGAGCCAACGCCTCCCCCCGCTGGTGCCTTTGAGGAAGAGGCAGAGACAGAGCAGCCACAAGAACAACAAGAACAAAAACAAAAACAGCAGGAATTAGGCTCTTTAGAGTCGCGCGTGTCTGGTAATGAAACAGCTCCGCGTCAGAGATTACGGTTAAATTTGCGGCCGGCGCTGCCGAGTTCGGTTGACGCGAGTAGTGCCTGCAGAACCACACATCCACTGCGGCTCTCACTACGCCCCAACACACAAATGGCGGCATCAGAAGAAGAGCAGCAGCAGCAGAAGGCAGGCGAAGAAGCAGTGCCCACGCATGTGAATCCTTCCTCTACCAAAGCAGTTGCTCGCAGTTCGGAAGCTGAAACAGAAGAAAAGAATACTGGATACGGCGATGAAAAAGAAGATCAGCAAAGCACAAGTATGATAGATAGACAGAAATATCAACAGCAGCCACCACCACTACCGCAACATCAACAGCAACAGCAAAAGCAACAACAACAACAAGAGCAAGAGCAAGAGCAAGAAAAAAAGAAGCAGCAACAGCAAAAGCAGCAAAATCAGGATGTAGTTCCCCCACAAAGTATTCCAGTGAATACAACCGTAGAGGAATCTTCATCGCAGACAGGGAGACGTTTTCGTAACTCCACTGAATGGGGGGAAATGATGTCGCCAACACCAACTCCGCAGGGACTATACAGCTGTGGCTGTACACCAAGCTTCCGTTGCCACAGTAAGACTGGAGTACCGTTGCCTTCCGGTCCTAGTCCACTGGACTTTAGTTCTATAACAGAGTATGTTGAGACCAAATATGAGATGCGAATGAAGATTAGTGAGGGAACTTATGGTGAAGTATATATTGGACGCTGTCGAGCGACAAATGAAACGGTGGCGATAAAACGACTAAAAATACTCCAGGGACTTGATGGTTTCCCTATTACATCACTCCGTGAGGTGATAGCTCTTCGACATATTAATACTGCTCGTGAGAGAACTATTGCTAATAATGCTAATACCTCTCCATCAGATGTGGGTACAAGTAGTAGTGATAACAGAAAAGTAGATCCTATAGAGGAGGTAATTTCTCTTCGTGATGTGTTACTTTCTCAGAGCCATCATGATATTTGTCTTGTATTCCCGTATGCCTCTTGTAGTATTGCTGGTTTATTACAGCGACGATTTCCCTTTACGGAGCGGGAAATCGCGTACATTTTCAAGAAACTCCTTACAGCATTAATGAAGTTACATGCAATGGGTATTATTCACCGTGATGTGAAGGCGGATAATGTGTTAATTCATAGTGATGGTCGTGTTCAACTTGGTGACTTTGGGTTATGTGTATTTGAAGGATCTGGACGACGTGCGTTAACACCGAGCCTCATTAATCTCTCCTATCGCCCACCGGAGATGCTCTTAGGTATAACTTCATATGATGTGAAGGTTGACATCTGGTCTGTTGGCTGCTTCCTTGCGCAGATGTATTTACGTACTCCACCCTTCTTCCTCACACATCTTCATGTCGCTGGGGGTGATCCACGCCAACAACCAGGAAAACAAAAACAAAAACAACAACTACCACAGCAACAACAACAACGCAGACGTGCTGCGACGGAGTTAGAGCAACTCTCACTCATTACGGAGGTACTCGGACCGCTCTCGAGTGCTGGGCCCGACGCCTTTCCCCCAGAGCGCTGCCAGCACTACGCCCAACTGCAGCAGTTGCGCAAGGCCCTCACCACCAGCGCCTCCTCGTGGTCGTCGGCCACCCCATCCCTCAGTTCTCTCTTCCAGCCGAGTTTTCTCTTCTCCGAGTTCCGCGGATTCGCATCGTGGTTCACCGCCACCGCCGAACACCGCCGCCGTGACCCCTCACACCTCCTCCCATCGCGCGAGTGTGTGGATGTTCTCACCGCCATTTTTCAATTAGACCCACGCCGGCGGCCAACAGCAGCGCAGCTGTTGGAAATGCCATTCTTCGACCTCCGCCGTACCGTACCACGACGTACATCAGGAGGAACAGAAGGAATATCACGCAGTAGTAAGGCCGCTCTGGAGAGACTCTCGGAGGAGCAGGTGGAGCAGCACATTCGACGCGAGATCGCGGAGAAGTTGCAACGTTATCAGGATAGCCACATTGCCCCAACTGCAGAGGCTGCAAAGTAAACAGGAGAGCAAAAAGAAAAAAGGAAGACTTGAAAGAAATACATTGGTAAAGGAAAAAAAAAATGAAGCCCGTTGTTGAATGGAAGAACATGAAGATGATATAGAATAAACGAGAGAGAGAGAGAGCAAGAGAGAAATAATTTGAAAAAAAGAGACCGATATATGTGGAGCGGTTAATGCCAAAAAGCTCCAGTAAAGGTAATAAAGAATTAAAAAGCACGCACTGGGTCATAACCACATTAACACGGTTAATGAATAACCACATAATACGGCAAAGGAGGAGAATGGAAAATTAAGGAATGAGAGTATATATATCGGTTGACTTGAGGACAAAGTGCGTGAGAGAAAGAGGGAGAGAGAAACCTGCAATTAAGAGAAATACTGAGGACGATATAAGTGGTATAGAGAGAATTGATTGCTGTTTTAGCTGGAATTCAATTTTTTGGTGGGTATATTTGCTCCCAGGAGGATTATGTTTGTAGTACCTTTATTTACAGTTAGACTATAAAAATCCTTAAGTATCCATGTATACATTTGCCGGCACTCTCGAAGACATATATATATATATATATATATATATATATATATATCGATCAGTTCTCATCTTTCCCTAATGTTGCTTTTTCTTTGGTTAACTCCATGCCTTTTTTTTTTTTATTCGATTGATATTATCGAAAGCGCACCGATAACCGTTCTGTGTCCTCTCATAGATCTCTTCACTTTATTCTGACCACATCATTTTCCTCTTTTTTTCGTGTGTGTGTGTGTATGTTTATTGTTCTTATTTTTCTCCATTTGCTTCAATACATAAATAGTGCTCTGTTTTATGAGTGTTTGCTTTTTTTTCATCTTTCTCCTTTTTTATATTGTAACTCTTTTTCTCTTCATTTCTCTTTGCATTTCTATGTCTTTGCTTCTGTGCACATTTATGTGTATGTAGAAGCACTCTGTTGACAAAAATTGAGTGAAACATCTGCCATTAGACATACCAGGACGACCCATTTTAGAAAGGCGAAAAGGGTAAAGAAACTTTACAGTACCAATAAAAAAAGGACAGCATTACTTTGCCTCAGGAGAATAGACGCAATAGCTCTAACTCACTCAACCCCTTCCCCGACCAAAAAAGAAAAAAGGTGTTTGGGAAAGGCGAAGAATAAGAAATAGAAGAAGGAACAGTACCGGAAATCTCTCATTTGTTATTGTTTTTGTTTTATTTAGTTTATTATTATTATTATTATTATTATTATTATACCATTGCCTTAAATGGTAGCACCCAAAGAAGGCTCTGTTACGATGAGAAAGGGCTTAAGTACCGTACAGAGGCGGGTCTACTGGCTCATTGGTATTGGAATGACATGTGCGGTAATTCTGATTGTAAGTATAGCCGTTCCCATTACTGTATTTCAGGCGCGTGATCAATATCGACGAGAGAAACGTTGGTATGAGGAGATTAACGAAGCAGATCGATGGGCTTCCACATTTCGCAGTACTGTTATTGATGCTATTGCGCTGACACACGGGATTGAGGGATTTACGTTAGCGTCTATGACCTCACTACCACCTTTTAATGGTCCGGTGGAAGATCGCATACGTGGGCAAATGTTTGGTCGATTTCAAAGTGTGGCTTCCAAGATGTATTCAACAACAACATTTAGGCCGGCATTTATACTTGCACCAGGGGGTGTAGTCTTGCAGACGTTCCCAGAATATGAGGATTTATTTAAGTATGATTTTTTAGATCCCAAAAATGAGTTGGGAGAGCCAACAGCAATTGAATCTATTGATACCGCAAGTGTTGTAGTATTTGGACCACTTAATCAACCTCTCCCTTTTCCTGGGAAATGGCATATTGTTGTGCGTGATCCTATCTATAATGTTACAGATATTGCTAATGCATCAAGAAAAAATTTTTGGGGGTTTTCACTTGTTGTTCAAGATGTAGATGCTATGATGGATGGTCTTATGCTTGACGAAAGTACACAAAGGAAAGGTCTTGATTATCTCAGCTACACTGTTGGACGTACAACAGATGAAATTGTACCTATCCGGTTCTCACTAAAGCCAAATCCAACATTAGAAGAAATGAGAGAATTTATTGATACTGGTACAAGTCGAACAGTTTTACGTAATCGTCTCAGTTGGTATATTTGTTTGCGTAGTAGATATCAAAAACCAGAACTTACACGAACAACTGTTGTTATTGTTATTGTTTCTGCTGTATTTGGTTCTTTACTTATTTTTCTTATTGGAGCCTCTATAGTTTTGGTATGCTTACGAGACTATGATGGATGGAATCATGCACCCAAAACAACTCCCTTTGCAATGGCTGTTATTGGTCCTTGTAGTGGAGAACAATTATGGGAATTGGCTCCTGAACGTATGTTAAATGTATCAGAAAGGTTAGCAGCTGTGCAAGGACGAGAGATTGTACGCCATCACGCGTATGAAGGGGTACAGTTGCATCCATATACCACTACAGTTATTACCCGTACAGTAGAATCTGCTTTACAGCTCTGTTTTGGTATTCTTGAAGAGTTACAGTCACAGCCTATTGATGATCCGTTACGAGAACTGTTAGGAGATGATGGTCGATTGCTTGTTGCATGTGCGGTACATTGGTGTACAGATGCCACAGTGCGTATGGAAACTCTTAGTAGAAGTATTCGTTATGAAGGTCCTGATGTAGTTTATGGTGGACGTATGTGGGTGTTTGCAGCACCGAATGAAGTTTCCATAAGTGAAGCCGCACGAAGAGTTGCGAATAATCTTCCTGGAGTATTAATTCGGCCACTTGCTAGTGTTTTCTTGCGTGGTGTAGCAGAACGTCAGGATTTATACACTATTACTATTCCAAATAACAAACGTCTTATGGCAGCTTCTTTGCTCGCAAAAAGAGATACATCTATTAATGATGTTCCGATAATATCATCACCTGGTGTAGAAAAGGCAACAGAAAATCCATTATCAATGTGTTCAGGAGGACTCTTACAGTCAAATCGTTTTAGTTCTGGAGAAGTTCAGGGATCGGGTGCAGATTCTAGTGGGGTGTTGTCCTCTGAGTCAAGTTCTTGGGTAACGGAGTCTAGTGGAGTTGGTTTGAACCATGGCGGTAGTAATAGTAACGGCAGTGGCTGTGGCGGTAATATGAAGAACCACCACCACCACAACCGCACCTCTGATACTGCAAATGGAACAAGAGGATTAAAACAAATTAATGTTCCCAAGACGTTAATTGAATTAGTTCCAACAGATGAAATGTCTCCCATACATCAACATCGTGATGTAAATGCCCGCCCCACACCTCCGTTATCATCCGCCGATAGTAACAGTAAGAGCTTTGGCCATGACGGTGGTGCGAAACCCCGCATAACCAGAGAACTAAAGTCGGGCGGCAGACTTCTGGAAAATGATCAGCTCTGTCTTGTGCAAATGCAGAAAAGCAGCAATCTGAGCAATAATAGCAATAGTACCAATAATAATAGCAATAAGAAGCCGCATTCAAATAATGCCCATGGTTTATTAAATCGAAGTGTCTCGGATTTGCGAGAAAGTCTAGTTTTACATGATGGGGACTTTCTCACAGAGGCGTTATTACATCCAAAGATCCCCACCTCTGTAGATACACATCTCCGGGCTGTGTTTGAGCAGCAGGCTTTGGTGCTGGATCTCAGTTACGACTCTGTTCGTACCATTATTTACTACTTTTTCTCAGCCTTTAAAGTGTTATTAAAACCGCTTGCCGAGGCGGAACGCAGCAACATATTTCGCCGCTTTGTTATGGCATTTGGAATTCCACTCCACGATGTTGTGGAACACCTCGCGGTGCGTTGTGCACTGCGGCACATCCAGCAGTTGGATGACACCCGTTCACTGCGCTGGAACTGCCAGCAACAGGCACAATTGCAGTTGTTAGTGCGATTGCCGCGGGGCTCATCGCCGTTAGTTGATTGCAGTGGGACTACGCGGACGAGTGAATCCTTCTTTCCTTCTGTGTCACGTTCAGTCGATGGTTAACTAAGTGAGTGAGTGAAATAAGATATGCAATATGTGTTTATTGGGGAGAGGGATCAGAAAGAGGAAAACAGATTGTATAGCAGAGGTAGGGAGTAATTTGAAATGTTGAGTTTATGTTTTGTTTTGTTTTTTCCTTTTTACCGTCCTCACGTTTATTTGCGTTGGAGCGATTATATATAAAGCAAAGGAAAAAAGAAAAAAGAAATGAGGTGAAAGAGGAGGTGAATATGTTGTAAGGGAAATGAAACAAGGTTGGATGAATGGGCGTTTATGACTTTTGCTTGTAACACTATATATATATATATATATATATATATATATATATTGCGGAATTTAGTGGCTGTTTTATCCAAAGTAAAAATAATGTAAAGCAGAGAACTCTTTCACTCTTTTATTTTGGTGGTTCACCTCTGCGTGCTTTTTTTTTTCACATGACGAAAACCAATATAGGACTTATTGGAAGGGATTTAAAGAAAAAATAGTTTATTATTGTTTCTTTTGTGTGTGTGTTTTTTTTTTTCTTTTTTTTATTGGAACTGGGGTGATCGGGATTGGATTTATATATATTGCAAAATATTCATCTATAATAAGTAAGAAACCTTTCTCTCTCTCTCTCTCTCTCTTCTGGTTGCTCTGTACATGTCTCAGTGCAAGAGGGAAATCATAATGATAATACGCTCAAGAGACAGTTGGAACTGGAAGAAAAAATTTGGAAATGAATGAGTAAAAAAAGAAGATGTATGTGGTTAATAAGTAAGTTGGTGCATCTAGTGTTTGGTTTTGCTGTGTTCTTATTACCAGTAGGAAATTTATACATTTTTATTACGTATATTGCAATGGTAAGGGGGGGAATGCGCACCCACTCCCGACAATACAAAAAGAGACCAAAAAAACATGATAGAATAAGTCTTGCATACTTTTAAAAAGGAATAATAGTTTTGTGTGATTGCGCTCATGTAGTTGTCTTTTGTTTTTTGCTTTTTTTTTTTTCATCGCTTTCTACACTCCTTCGGATCTGTATTATTATTATTATTATTATTATTATTATTATTATTATTATTATTATTATTATTATTTATTTTTCGTTTTCTCATCCAAGATTAGACTTATACCCTAACCATTTTTCCCTTTTTTTGTCTAACATCACCAACTTCTGTACAAACTATCTAATACGATTTCTCTTTTCTCTTTTTTTCCCTCTTTTCTTACTTTTTTCTTATTGGAAAGATATGGTGCGTTGCAAAGCTGCACGCATACGAGACTCCCTCGTTTGTCTACATATCGTTACCCAACAACAACAAGAAGAGGAAAATAATAATAATAATAATAATAATAATAATAATAATAATAATAATAATAATAATAATAATAATAATAATAATAATAATAATAATGATTCTTCTTGTTTGTATGAACTGGATGTGTATGCACTTTGTGCGGAGATTGCGTGTAGAATGAGTTTGTTGGGAGGTCTGGCCGTAGAAGCACCGGAGGAGGCAATCTCCATTGTGGACGTCCACCGCAGTAGTGTTAAAGGCTCTTCTTCTTCTGTTTATGTTAATAATAATAATAGTGTATCTTTTCTTAACGTGTACGAGGTGGTGCTGCGATTACCGCAGGCAACTGTGTTAGCAGTCGCAACTCTGCGAGCGGCGTGTGTTACGTTGATGGAAGGACCGTTAGTGGAAAAGAAAAGGAGGAAGAAGAAGGGGCGGCAGGAACGGACAGTGCGGATGGTACCAATTGCAGTGCGAGTCGTTAAATTGGCAAAGGGATTGTAAAACTGGAATTACTTCATCCTTTTATATATTTTTTTTATTTGTGTATATATAAATAGATGAATATTTTATTTTGTTTTTCTTATTTTTTGTTTCCCACCCCTACAATGCTTCTGTTTCTTTTTCATTTCCTTTTCGATATATATATACCTGCAACTTGGAGTGGTCTGGCGTTGCTGTGTAGCACCGCAAATAGAGTAACAATCCAGAGGAGAAAAGAAAACACAGGAAAAGGGAAACACACAAAGCAAAACTAGAGTGTAATATCTCTTTCTTCTCTCTTTTCAACTCTGGAATGACGCAACAGTATGACACACCAAGCCAACTTCCCCCATCATTGTCTGTAGCATCATTGGGTGATAGTAGAGCCGCAAATCTCAATAGTGTTTCACCCATGCTCTTCTTAGCAACGACAACTGAAGGTGTGGGGGAAGGAGTGCAGGCTCTGCAGGGAACAACGGCACTATTGCCATCTCTGTTGACATCACCACACTCGCCCATCTCGCCAATCGTTACGGGTGCGGATGGTGTTTACAGATGCGTGTATAATAGCAATAGTCTGCGTGTAAACAGTAACAATAGCAACAACAACAACAAAACACCAGAAATCATCCCAGATGCCGTTATGCCTACTGTCTTACTGGAGAATTTAATGCGAGTGAGTGGATCATCATTTGCGGCCTTGGGTCCCTCGTTAAATCCAAGTAATAACAGTGGTGGAATGCGTGCTAAGAATGTTCTTCATGTCGATGGCAGCACTAGTGATGAATTGAAGTATCAAGTACAACTCTCCACACCGCCGTCGTTTGTACTCGCCTCGCCTTTTCCCGTAACAACAGTTACACCCACTAATACTAATAATAACACTACTAATTCTACTGCTGTTATTTCGCCTACGCGGGGAACACAAATACGTGGCGTTGCTGCAAAGGAAGTTGGTTGTGTTGCATTGGGCGCAGGACAGGCAATGAACTGCGCCATATGCTTTTCATTTCAAGATGATGATGATATGGATGATATAGAGACTGTGTGTTGTACATTATCCATATCTTCAGAGTTGAGTCAACAGCAAAAGAATAGCGAGACAGCAGTGGTACATACAGATAACGGTGTCTGTGCAGGAACAAACACTACTACTACTACTACTACTACCACTACTACTACTACTAATAATAATAATACGGTGGGAGGTGTACGATTGACGTGCGGTCATGCATTTCACTCCAATTGTTTGCAGCGATGGTTGCTCAGCAGTAATATTTGCCCAATGTGCCGACGTGAAGTGGTGTCATCCACGACCAAATAGCTGTATTATTATTATTATTATTATTATTATTATTATTATTATTATTATTATTATTATTATTATTATTATTATTATTATGCATTCCTTCTCTATCCATTCATTTACCTTTTGTTATTACGTGTGTTTTCCTTCTCGCTTGTACCGCTTAGGTCTCTTTTTCTCTCTTGATTTTTTTTCTCTTTGCCTCTGTAGCGGCTTGCTATTACTTTAGAAAGAGAAGTAATTAAAAGATAAAAGAAAACAAGGGTTCTAGCACCGCATTATCTTTATGCTTCTTCGGGTGCATTTTTCTCACACTTTAGCAGTGAGACGAATTCCATTTCAAGTATTCACTTCACCATTGCTTCCACGAAACTTTTCTTACACCTCATGTTTTTCTTATTGTTTGACTACTGTGTGCCGGTATGGCAGTAGTCAACATGTTTCTTCCTCCTATGCTGTGGTTGAAGAGACTGTTAATATGCAGCAGCAACAGGAAAAGGAGGATTTAATAAATCAAGCAGAATTGTTCGCATCTATGGAAGATGATACTCCTACTACGGCGTACAAGGTGGAAGAGCGAGTGATATTGGATAAGGAAGTTATTGCAGACGCGATGGAATTGGAAAATGTGACGGCAAATGATTTTTTGAATGAGGATGAGGAAATTCCCCTCGTAGTACCAGAGCAGAATGAAGAGGATAGTAATAGGCATAATAGTAACCAAGAGAAAAAAATGGAAACCAATATTTTAGTTCCCCCTGCCTCCGAGACGTGGATAGCAATAATGCAAGACTCTTCCAGTTATTTAAGCAAACAAGATGCTCTTTATCTTGCAGTTCCTACACCACAAGAGGCTCAACTTCCACCTGCAGCTACACCATCTCTCTCATCTTGTGTTATGGTTGTTTTTGCGGCTAATGATTTACGTGTTCATGATAACTATGCATTGGCTCTTGCTGCTGTACGCGCAGAACAGTCAGGCGGAATACCAGTTGTTGCCGTTGCCGTTGTGGATTACCGTATGTTTGCCCAACCCAGTGCGGTTGGGGCCTTTTTTCGTCAAGGTCCAATGCGTGCAAGTTTTTTTCTTGAAACTTTAGAGAAGTTACGTGAAAAACTTGAGGGAGAATTACATGTACCACTTCTTATTAGATGTGGTCGTCCTGAGGAACATATTCCTCGTCTTGCTGTGGAATGTGGGGCTACAGATATATTTCTTACAACACAATACGCCCCTCATGAGAAGGAGGTTCATGATACCATTATGGATAGGATTAAACGTCGACGCTGGATAAGCCGTGATGCTGAAACTGGCCTTATAGCAACAGAACATGATGCCACTCTAATACATCCCTATATTAATAATAGTATTAATAATACTAATAATAATAATAATTCCAGTAGTAATAAATGTAAACATGTAGTAGTACCAAGTGAAGCACCTGTACCACATAGTGTATGGCAAACAACACTTGTTCATGTGGATGACTTGCCTGTCCCTGTTGCTGCCATGCGAGAAGGAGAACGGTGGTATCATGATGATGTTACGATTGCCAGAATTCGTCCTACACGACCGTATGATGCTTACATTGCACGTATTACTTCACTACCATCCCGCTCTGAACTTCTCCCCACAGCATCGGAGTTGCGTGGTGTACAACCCCCACCCGCCTATCGCGGTGCCATACCAACATTAACGCAGTTGGGATATGGCAGTGCAGAGGCCTTTGTAATATCTGAAGTTATCGCCACACAATCTTCACATCCGCCTGGTGAAGTGGCAGCGATGGAACGTGTAGAGGCGTGGCTTGCAGATGCGGGTGTTACATCACTATTAAGACAAGGACGAGAACATCGTACGAATACAAAGTTATACTCTCAACGTCTTTCACGTCTCTCTCCATACATTGCCGTTGGTGCACTCTCACCGCGTCGTCTGTATGAGTCTCTACGGATTTACACAAACGAACATCTACGGGATCAATTTGTGCAAATGCAATACCGGGAGGCATTACTACGGTTATCACGACGTGATTATTGGCATTGGATGGGACTACGATATGGACCACAACTCTTCTATTCCTATGGTCCACATCCTGAACACACCGATGATATTCCAGACTGGCGCCATGATGCAAAGATTGTACAAAAGTGGTGTGCGGGACTTACTGGTATTCCACTCGCAGATGCGGCGATGCGGGAATTAAACACCACCGGCTTTGTTGCCCACGAAGGCCGACAGGCGCTGGCGTGGTTACTTACACGTGGATATGGACAGGACTGGCGTCTTGGTGCAGAGTGGCTGGAGCGGTGTTCGCTAGACTTTGATCCATTTATCTGTTATGGGAACTTTGCCTACTGCAGTGAACTTATTCGAGATGACTTTGGTGAGGCGGTTCGTAATATTCACTGGCTCGCCCATCATCATGATCAGACTGGTATTTATGTGAAGAAGTGGCTTCCACAGTTGAGTAAAATTCCACCTGTGTACATTCACAGACCACACGTTCTCACCCCACGCATGCAGGCGATGCATGGAGTACAACTTGGAAAGAACTATCCATATCCCATGAAGTTATGGGATGGTGCCCAATACACATTAAGTAGTGATGATCTTACAACCCACTTTGACAAATCCAGTCTATGGCAGGAAAGGGCAAAGAATGGGGCTGGTGGTCCTGGATACACAGAGGCACTGCGACATGGACTTGCTATTATGAAAGTGAATGAGTGGACTTTGGCAGAGTTAGAAGATGATGTAAGACAACGGCCGTGGGTACATCATCTCCCGAAATCGGCATTTCCAGATAATGAGGAAGAAGAAGAAGAAGAAATGCATCACATTACGGCTCGACGCAACAGACCTGCACAAAAAGAGGAACAACAGCAGCAACTTGTGTCTTTGGTGTAGCGATAATTTAATATTACAGCTTTTCCATATATATATATATATATATATAGCTTCTTGGAAACACGGAGAATTTTTTTTCTTTCTCTTTTGTGGTATCCTCTCCTTTGGGAGTGACTGGATTGGAAGACTGGTTATCTTTACATTATTTTTTTCCTTTTCTCTCTTTATGCTGAGAAATGGCATCTTGGTAGCGAATGAGCTCTTTGTATGTTTTTTTTCTTTTTGAATATTTGCCTTTTTTTCGTATATACATATTGCTAGGTTTCTGTAAACTCCACTAAACCAAAAGGAAAAGAAAAAAAACACATATGCCCTATCCGTATTCATTACAGTATCGCGAAAGCGCATCAAGGGATGTAGTGGTAAAGTATGATGTCGGAGTACTGGCGGATGGAAGTGTCACTCGTGAACTCTCTAAATGCGGTAAACACGCGAAGGGTAATATATTTCTTGCTGCATGCGACGGGGATGTACCGGCGATACGAATGTTTCTCAGTGCTGGTGTGAATATAAATAGCATGGGACAACCCGATCCGGCGTATGGTCCCTCATTTGACAGACGTACACTATTTAGTGCCACGCCTCTCTGTTTTGCCGCCGGCTACGGCCGAGAAAAGGCGGTGGCGGCTCTACTGGAGGATGGCGCCGATGTGTTGAAGGCATCTTCTACTGGACTTAAACCCGTCGACTACGCGAGACACCGCAGTTATACAGCCATTGTGGAAATGTTAGAGGCAGCGGAGGCGCGACTGCAATCTAGTAGAGGGGAGACGCACCAGGAACAGGAAGAGTAATAACAAGAGTCGGGTGATATGGGCAGTAGAGGTCATTGTAGAAGTAGCCTGAATGTAGTTTCTCTGTTTCTTTTCTCTGCTTTTAGTGGTATATATATATATATATGACTGTATTTATGTAAAGTAACGCGCAGGGAGAGGAATATGAATATACCCACATGGAATCCACTTTGATAATTCCCTCTTCCATTCCAATCAAAGTCGCGTTTCGTTGTCCTCCTTTTTTTTCTTTTGTAATTTATTTGAAATTCACTTGAAACTGTTGCAGGAACAGCTAGAGGTGGTTCAACCATATTATTATTATTATTATTATTATTATTATTCACTCCGTTCCATTGACCCTACATTAGGGAAAAGTATGATACTCTGCATATCATTCTTACTGTATTATGTTTATATTTTAAATATTGTCCAAAGTGATACTATTTGATTTTTTGTTATTTCCTCTTTTTTTGTATTTTCAATTCTGCTTACTACAAATATTTCTTGTTTATATTTTTTTACCTTTTATTCCTTTCTTTTTATCATTATTCTCTTTTTTCTTCTCTTTTTCTTTTTGGTATTCCATAGGGAACCCTTTGGGTCTTATAAGTGCTAATAGATTTCTTCTTACCTCTTTCTTTCCTTCATTTCTTTAATTATTGGCGAATTCTCGTGTGTATCTCTCTGCGATATTATATATATATATATATATAAGTATATACTGTTAGAAAGAAAGTATTCTTGCCGAATGGGTTCTGTCTGTGTTACACCAACCGAACGGCTTGTTGCGATGCAAAGTGGTGTTAATAGAGTCGTGAATTGTAATCCATTAGAAGTAAATCTTCACTCATCACCGTTTCATACAGGCACAAAACAACAATATAATCAACAAGAACATGAAAAGGCAGAACAACAAGAGCGGGGAAAACAGGAGAATAAAAGGAATCATAAGCAGGAAGAATCTACTAAGGGTACTCAAGATGTATCTACAGATGCATCACTTATGAATTCTAAAGATGTTTCCTCCATATTGTTTCTTTCTTATCTAATGAGTAGTGAGGCGTATAAAAAGAAAGCTGTAGAGATTAATCATATCCGAAAAGGATTTGACAACTGTATGAAAAGTAATTTAATTTCAGTTGATACTGGGGAAACAAATGTCAACAATAATAAACCGAATAAGAAAAATAGTTATGATGACCATCAAAATGGTATAGTGGAAGAAGTAAGAATTGCAGAAGCAAATCAAACCAAAGAAGTTCGATTGCAAAGTAAAAAAGGTGTTGATATTACTACTACGAATACGACTCCGACAACCACAACCAATCACATTATAAAACGAGATAATTTCCTCCAGCTTAGTTGTAGTGTTACAACAGACGATCAGGCCATATTGACACACTCTATTGACTGCTCCGATAGTCTTCTCGCAGATGTTGCTGATCATATTCCTGGAATAGAACTGAAAGACGCCATAGAGCAAAATGTATTGGATTGTGTAAAGCGAAACTTTATAAAGCGATTGCCGCATCATTTATTACAATATGTATTTCGTGCGTTAGCCTTGCAAAGTGTTACACGTATGGTGCCTGGATCTATTATGACACCACAACTTATATTAGAATGTCATATGGATATAAAGGGAGAACGTCCAAGTAGTAGTAATATAAAGACTATTGATTTAGATGCTCTGCGTCAAAAAGTACCAAAGATTATTCGCTACCGTATACTTGCCTTTCGGGAGGCTCAAATTGCTAAAGCGATTGCCGCACAAAATAATAATAATAATAATAATAATAATAATAATAATAATACTGCTACCACCACCACAGGGGTAGAAAGTGAATCACCCAAATCTCGATTACCTGCAAGAAGTAATGAAAACAAAGGAAAACGCAAGGGTGTATCTCTCGTAGAATTATGTAAAGATTCTTTTACTCGTAGAAAAGTCGCAGCCACTCTTTTACGTTCCAATCACGGTAATGCCATTGCATTTGGTGCAGCTCTTCCTCAAGGTATTTTACGCACCATGTTAATGGGATCACACTTATTTCTCCCAAAGAATGGTAATATTCCCGGTAAGAGTGGATTATCATTTAGCAGTATAAATAACGGTACTTCAGGCGCCTTCAATCGCTTCTCTACCACAACGGAGTGTGTGAACTCAGCCGCTTCATTTGAAATGATGCCGTCACTCTTCTTAAAGATTGGTCATAGTCAGAGAATATCTATGCGTGATTGCCATAAAGCACGACGTGTACGTCGACATGAAATACAACCAATGTTTAAACGGGAGTTTCTCGCCACACTGGTATCGGGATATGAAAGTCTATGCACATATGCTACAACGATGTTGCCAGAGTTTTTTGTCGGACTCAGGACATTTCCTACACAACCGCGACAAGCCGTAGTTTCTGCTGTACAGGCAACATTACACAGAATGAATAATGCGATAGCGAGGGAAATTATCCAGTATGATGTTACGATGCAGTCTAATAATCGTCACTTGATACGAGCTCCATCTGTGGATCTCTCTGTTGTTTATCTTCGCGAGGATTCTCTCTATTACGCCTCCACACCTGGCATGATGGGTATGTTATTTCTATTTACGGATGAGACACGGCGAGTCTGTGCTGAACTCGGTGAAGGATATGTAGATATTACTAGTAATCTTCCTAACAACAACCATAGTGCTAGTCGTGATACGCTAGATGATTCTATTGCAACAAGCAGTCTTAGTAGTTCTACAAGATTTGAGGCACTCAAGTCGCGTAAAGCGTATGAATTACCCGAAACACCGTCTGGTATGATTGATCTTTCAAAGATACGAGGCATCGTACCAGGTATGTTTAATAAAGAGACTGGTATAGATAATAATATGATGATGCAGATGGGTTATCGTCTAATTATTGCCCAAAATGTTTCCTACTGGAAATCGGTATTATCGGATACTCAAACGCAACCTAGAAGAACTAGTCCCTTAAAATTAAATGGAAATTGTCAAGTTCGTAGTCGCGAGCAACAAGGGAAAGAGAAATTAGTATTAGTAGAAGAAGAACTATTCCCATCGCCAGAAGAAATTCCACATGCCGATATCTTATTACCGCATGTTATGATATCTGCGGTTTCCGAGTTTTGGCATTCTATTTCTCCTGCGGCCGTGTGGGAATTACTGCGATGGATGCTCCTGCTCGATCGTGATGCCGCCAATAAGACTATGCAGACACAGGAGCATCCTAATTCTAATAATACTGAGATATCCGGAACAAGAATGACAACAGCAATAAAAACAACACCAATCCGATATATTTCTGCCCTTCGTTCCAGTACATCTCTCCACTCTGGCATTAAAAGACGTTTAGAGCAGTTCTACAACAAACGTGTTTCGTATTATGTGGCGATGGATACAGTTTACAGCATGACTCCGCAGGAAGTAATGGATGGGGCGATGCACAAATCGTGTATGCGTGAAGTCCCACTGCCGGTGTTCATTGAACAAAATACAAATCGCGCGGCCGAACAATTCGCAATGGGCAATTCGCTCGGCGATGCGATGGCGGCGGTACTCGCGAATGCCGTGCGGGAACAATGGCCATTGTGGGCCCATCACACGAGAGAGGACGCAATAGAAATAGCGGAGGACGCAATAGAAATAGCAGAAGAGGAGAAGGAGAAGAGGAAGTTTACGGGATCTTCGTGTGCGGTAATGGTGGTTGTGATACCAGAAGCTGCGGCAGCAACAGTAAAGTAATGTGATGTAATGTAATGGGGGAAAAAATGCAGGTGAAAGGAAGAAGAAGAGGAATCATAATAATAATAATAATAATAATAATAATAATAATAATAATAATAAAATTGCTTGAGCGTAAATGCAATTATTTATCTATCTATTTATTTATTTATTTATTTATTTATTTCCCTTTTTTTCTTTTTGGTTTGGTTTTGACAAGAATAATACAGAGCGGAGACGGAAAAAACAAAAACGAAAAAAATATATTGAGTCTGCCACGGCAGTCACGAATAAAATAACAACAACGAAAAAAAAAAGACGTTGTTTTATTTATTTACTCATTTATTTATTTCTGATGTTGTACTTTAGTTTTTAATGTCTTCATTTACTCTTGACCTTCTTTTTTTTTCCTTTTTTGTTTCTTTCTTTGCGTCTGCTGTGGTCCTCTCCCCCTTTGCGGGGATATGTGTGGTGGATTGCATCGATATAGCAATATAAATAAAAAAAGGACATAATGGCAGATATGCAAAGGGGGAAACTTGAAAAAAAAATAATAATAATTGGTATTATCTTTTCTCATCTTAAAATGCCTTTTATCTTTTTTTTTGCAAAATGAAAGGAAAACAGAAAATGTAATTCACTCATACGTACAGATACATATGAGTGAAATCAGTACTACAAAGTGAAAAAAAAAGAGTATTAAGGCTAATTGTTTCATTTCGTGTTATTGTGTTGTATTACCACTATTACTATCTACTTTATTTCATCTGATTTCAACTTTTTTTGGTTTCATTTTCTTTTTTATGTGCCTTTTCTCTTTTCTCTTATTTCTTTTTCCTCTTTCAGCCCCTACTGAGACTTATTTATATAAATGTATCTGTGTGACCGCGTTTTTATTTTACGTTTCGTGTCATCCCTTTCCCTTCTTTTCCGTTTCTTTCTTATCATTGTTGATGCTATCTTTCTTGTTTGGACTTTTATTGCTGCTGATAATAAATAATCAATGGTAATAATAATAAATAATAGTAATAATAATAAAGGAAGATAATCAAATGAATAAGTGAAGAACGAGGTGTTTCATGAAAGATGAAAGGAAGAGCGAAAACGAAAATGAACAAAATGTAAATAAAAAAAAAGACACCGTTTGATTTTTGTTTTGTTTTTTTATTTATTTTTATTTCCATTTGTGTCGTTTTTTCCTCCTCCCCACAACAACCCCCAGCCAAAAAGAAAATGTCAGAAAGAAACGAAAAAAAAACAATTCCCTTTCCTTCTTCTGTTGCTTCCAATCCGGAAAGCATTAGGAAACTATTCCTATTTTCTTTTTCCCTTTCCAACATTTTACGCATTTAATTAAAGTTTTCTTTTGTTAATTTTTTTTTATTTCTGTACTATATCATATATATATATATATATATATATATATATATATATATTTGTGTGATTATTTTATTTTAATTTTGATCACACGAACGTTTGTGTGTGTCTGTGTTATTTCTTTCGTACAACTTTATTCATTCACTTCCACTCCCTCCACTGCAATTACAATTGCAGTACATGTGGACTATAAGTGTACTGTCTTCCCCCAAAGAGGGTGAGAAAAGAGAGAGTCTATCAATGAAATAAGAAGAAAAATAATATAAACACCTGAGAAACATCAGAGTGGAAAGTGGAAATAAAGGCGTAATGGAAATAAAAATAAAGTGGCACGCATTTATGGTGCGGTAAAGGTCAATTAATGAAAGAGCCGACATAGAATATATAGGATACTCATTGGTTCCCTTGTATATATATATATATATATATATATATATTTATTTATTTATTTAAGAGAGAGTCTGAGCAAATTAAGAAGGTCAAGTAGAAAATTCAAACAGAAACGAAAGGGATGCAAATGTGCCGTTGTACGGGCCCATGTGTATATGTAATTATTTCTTTTTTTCCCCTAAGGAATTTCTGCGATGCCTTCTGTTTTTTTTTCCTTTTCCTTTTTGTGTATTATTATTATTATTATTATTATTATTTATTATTTATTATTTATTATTTATTATTTATTATTATTATTATTATTATTATTATTATTATTATTTATTTTCTTGTTAAATATTGTTTTATCTATGTTTGTATGAAGACAGAATAGATACGTTGACACTGTCCCTGTTGTTTTTTCATTTTCCCTATTTCTATTCCTATTTGTTTATTATTTATTTTTTTCCTCCTCACATATTTTGTGTTTTATTATGCTGTCTCATTTTTTTCTTATGGTATTCTTGTACGTGTTTGTTACCCTTTTCATCTACGTTTGTGAGTTTGTTTTGTTTTTGTTTTTGTTTTTCGCTTTCAATCTCATTTATTTATTTATTTATTTATTTATTTAGTTTACCTTTGTTATTTTTATCACTTTATGCGGTATTCACGCTCAGTTTCGGCGATCAGCCTCTTTGATTATGCCTCTCTCTCTTTCTCTCTATTTGTTTCTGTTTCTATTATCAGTTATCTGTAGGATTAATTCCCTTTTAACACTTCTGTATGGTGCATGTGTTATTTGTTTTTTTGGTTTTTTTTTTTTTTTTGGTTTTCCTTAAAATATCTCACACATGCATAGTGTGTATTGCCAGATTTTTCTAATATATATATATATATATATATATATACATATAAACAAAGGATACAATGAGAGGGTGTATCTATTTATCTTTGTTTCTATTCCTTCTTCTTTCTTTCTTTTTCATAAGGGGTATTACGAACCAATAAGAAAAATAACGAAAGGTACCACCACCATATTACAAAAGAAAGAATATATAATTATACACATATATATATATATATATATATATATATATATATATATATAATTATATAATTATATACAGACAAACACCCAAACATTAGATGGAGGGAAACTTCTACATATCCGATACCGTTATCCAGCGGGAATTGCAGTCCCGCTACGGCCGCTGTTTCACGCAGTGCCGGGAAGAAGTGAACGCGTACGGCCGCTGCGTTGAAGCCGGTCAAATTAACCGCAATTTAACGCAGGGACTCTGCAGTAATGAACGGCGGGCACTGCGGGCGTGTGTGGAGGCACACGGTAAGAAGATAAAAGAAGCAGCGAGGGAAAAACGATAAATGGAGGGAAATATCTATTTTTTTTATTTTTTCTCTTGCTCTCTGTGTGTGGGTATATATATATATATATATATATATACATGTATGAAACGAAAAAGAAGAAGAAGAGGAAGAAAAAGGCGAAAGAACATCAAAAGAAAGCAAATGCGACTGATATACATTTGGAGAGAAAGGAAATCCATTCAATGGTTTATTCATATCATTTTCTTATTTTTCTTCCTTTTTGCTTTGATTGTATTTTTATTTAATATTATCTTATTCTTTCTGTATTGTATTTTTTTTTTTTCTTATTCATTCATTTGGGCCATTATTTCCATTCTAACTATTGAAGGGAAATATAGTAGTAACAAGTATAAGGGTATCTGTGTATTATTATTATTATTATTATTATTATTATTATTATTATTATTATTATTATTATTATCTTTAATCCTCTGGATTGTATTTCCCATGGGGTTTGTAAATCATCGTCCCGTCCATCAACTTACCACTGCTATGATTCCTACCAATACAACTATTAATAATACTATTAGTAGTATTAGTAGTGGTTCTGTGGTTTCTACTCGTATGAGACTGCGCGTTTTATCACTCCACGCCTGTTGTGCCTTACGCTTCTTTGGATACTCGGCCTATAATAGTATTCGAAAACCACCCAAACGAAGTACTTCATCATCACATTCACATGAAATGGATAATAAATCTGGCGATGATAACTATAATCAACATAAATCCTCCTCTTATTATTATTATGGTCATAATAAAAGTAAAAGTAATCATCAACCTTCACACAACACTAATCATATTGGTGGTATTGGCGTTCGCACCACACAAAAATCCTCACAAAGACGACGTGAATCCAAACAAATATTCCCCGAAACCCTCAAGAGTGGACGCTACAAACAACAAAACACAAAATCCCAACGTTTATACACAGGCCCAATCTCTTCCTCTTATAATAATAATACAAATCCCCCCGATAGGCGTTTCTTCCGCAAACTCCAAGACTACCGCGAGGTGCAGGATGATGATCCGTACGCCGGTGTGTTTAGTGAACGGGCATCGGTGCAGAAACGACGCGTAAAAGAGTGGCAGCGGCAGTTTGAAGAAGAAAACGCAGATGTGGAGTTGCCGTACGAGCGTACAAACGTTATTGCGAGACTCGCCCCAAATTGGTTTGTGCGTTTCTTTATTAATATGCGGGACAGAGGCGGTGTGGATCATTTGGGGTATTTATTTATATGTATGTTTATAACGGCCGCATCACTGTGGGCTGTGGGGTGTCTCTTGTATACACCGCCGAGTAGGTCGAGGCCTATCGCCGAAGTGCGTTAAGTGTACAGAAACAGAAAACTGAAAGAAAAGAAAAAGAAAAAAGAGAGAGAGATGGTGGTATTATTGGGAAAAAGGGATGAGATGTGTAGTGTGATTGGATTACAATATATTATTTTTTATTTACCCTTTCTTGCTAAGACGTAAAGAGAGAGGGAGAGAGAGAAGGATAGTTTGTTTATTTTTTTTTTTTCTATGCGTATGCGTATGTGTAAAAGGGCATACATATGGCAATGCAGTGTATAGTAATTTCATTTATTCTCTATTTATTACTATTCATTATTAATTATTATTAATTGTTTATTATTATTATTATTATTATTATTATTATTATTATCTTTTTTCTTTTTACTTTTGTTTCTTTATATGTATATATTACTGATGAGAGAAGCTGGAAGGACCACACAGACATACAGAGCTGAGAAGAAGGGAAGGGAAGAAAAGTAACGAAATAAACTAAAAAAAAACACTTATTTCCCAACAGATTGAAGAAATAAGAAAAAGAAGGGAAAACAAAACAAAGAAAATAAAAAGAATAGAACGCTAGAAAGAAAAAAGACGAAAAAAAAAAGCAACAAAATTGCTGTGGACTGGTAGAAAACGAAAGAAAATAAAAAGCATGTCTACAAACTTTACATTGGCCTCACAGTGTCAGCTGAAGCGAGATGAGATTCATGAGCTTCTCACTCTCTCATCAGCTGCAAAAAGAGCGATAGAAACCGATAAGAATATCAATAATATTACTAATACTACTAATACTACTACTACAGGAGAAGGAAGAAGTAATGATGATGTGTTATCGCGGTGGTGTATGCGTCTTACTGCGGCACAGGTGTGTTCACTAATGCAGCATACATTAGTGCGGGTGTCTATTCCAAAAAACAAACAACAATTACTTGTGCATGGTAATAAATACATGAAACTTAACGCTTCTGCAGAGAAGCAGCAGTCACAGCAAGATCAACAAAAA